>NW_026932513.1:0-52994 GCF_032062105.1 Saccostrea cuccullata
TTTTTCGCGCCATATTTCATAATTCATAACGTTGAGATAATTATTGTCCATCATTTTAGGGCTGTTAGCTTATGATTCTTTTCTGTTTTTTGTAGCTTTCACTATATTACGTATGTATTGTCTAGATGCCTATATATATACTGTGCAAGACGCACTGAATAAAGCATTGTCAACACAACTGTCAAGTGTACTGACTCGGGCTTTACATATATATATATATATATATATATATATATATATATATATATATATATATATATATATATATATATATATATAAAGCACTAAAAATGACCAACGACACGAACAATAAAAATTGTCAAATTTTCGGGACCTGTCCCTTCCTCAGGACAAAGAAAAAGTTAAAAAGTCATAAGAACAAGGGAGAAAAGAGTAACAGAAAACAACTGGCACTACAACTAAACTACTACACAATATATATTTACATACTTAGTTACATATTGTTTGGAAATTTTTGAGAACACTATTAAAGAAAGAATCTGGACCGCTATGAAATGCGTCCGGTCTATCGGGTATACTCGGGTGAAGTGCGATTTACATAACTGGACGAAGAAAAGTAATAATACAGAAGGGGCATTTTAACATATGAATTATGATATCATAAACTTTAATTTGAAATGTTTAGGACTAATTATTGGTAAAAAATAATTAATAATTAATTAACAAAGGCGTAAGCAATACATAGTTATGTGGGTTGTTCGAGAGTTGGTGACGCAAATTAACTGTAGAGTTTAGACTAAATTGAGATAATAATCTTGTTTGGTGTCATCAGGAATCGGGTCTAGTTTACGTTCATTCTGGTGAAGTCATTCAGTTTGTTAATACCATTGGGGCGGAATGACTTCAATCTGTGCATCCAGAACTTTTCTTTGCTTTTTCTCTGAGCGTCTGTCCATCTTGGGTTATGGTCAATCACCACTACTGTCATGTCCTCCCATTTGTGACCCTCAAGGTTGAAATGTTCCCCAACGGGTTCATTGAGTTTTTTGGTCCTAATGGTCGAACGGTGGTTATTGACTCTCCTGCGGAGATCTCCTGTTTCACCAATATACTGTTTGGAGCAAACTTTGCAACTGATGAGATAAATTTAGTTGTCAGTATGACAGGACAAATTTCCTAGTATTTTGTAGCTGCGGCCTGTAACTGGGCTGTTAAAACTGTCTGTGTCAGTGCTGTGCTTACAAAGAAGACATCTTCTGTCAGAGCAAGTTTTAAAGCCCCCGTCAGGTAATGGGTTGTCCAGTCTGGTTCTTTCTACCATGTCCTTTAGGTTCCTAGGGCGTCTGTATGCAGCCAGTGGGGGTTCCTTAAAGACCTCTGCCATTCGTTTGTTTGAATGGAGAATTGGTAGGTTTTTTTGAAGGATACCGCTCAGGTTCTTAAGGACGGGATGGTATGTGGTTACCAGAGGGACCCTGCCGCTATTGTCTTTCTCCTTGTAGCATAATAGGTTTTGCCTGTCATGTCCCGCCATCTCAACAATAGCTGTTTGTACGTTGCGGGCATTGTAGCCTCTTTTGCATTGGTGGGACTTAAGAAGACCACTTTGCTCCTGATATATGGCAGGGGACGAACAGATGCGTCGAATTCTGGTGGCTAGACCCTTAGGCACTCCCTTATAAGTGTGGGGGATGACAGCTAGTGGGCATAAGATATAGGTGGGAATCTGTGGGTCTGGTGTGGAGACTGAATTCGATTTCACCATCAATCAGGGTAGATGTGGTATCTAGAAATACGTTTTTCGAATTAGATACGTCTACTGTAAAGAACTGTATTCGGTAATAACCAATATATGCCCCCCAAATCAAACTTTGATGGAGATATATTTAATTAAGTTTTTTAACAGGGGAGTATATGCTGACTTCCGAGCACTAAATATTTTCATAAGTAATGACGTCATATGTACGTAATGACGTCACAAACATGACGTAAATTTCAGTTTTTTTTTAATGAATTTTATTGAAAAATGAACATATTTCGTCAATATTTTGAGTAAAAGTCACCGAGCGCATGTGTGTTCAGTATCAGTATTTTGATATAATGTGTGGAATGAGAATATCAATGAAATATGTCAATATTGTTTCTGAACAAACTTGCGCTCTATAAATTGTAAAGCTAAAATTGTTGAAATTTTGTCAATTTTGTCCTCTTTCTGAAAAAGGATATAAAATCGGACTAGTTTGTGACGTCATAAAAACAACAATTGTAAATACACTGCTTTGAAACTATAATATTTTCTGTTAATTTATATTTCTCATACAATTTTTTGAATTTAGCACATTTCAGGAAGTTTTCAAAATTTGGGCTTTTGCGGGGGCAAATATATGCAATATACCGCATATAGTTCTTTGATCGACTGATGAAAGGTGTTGGCAAACGTAATGAATGCCTCGAGGCTCTTGCGACATTCCACCCACTTCATCTCTATATCGTCAATAAAACGCAACCAGCTATGGGGCCTGAATGGTGCTTGAAGTAACAGCAGTTGCGTTCCAGTCTGCCCATGAAGACATTGGCATAAGACGGTGCCATTTTCGTACCCATAGCAGTGCCATTTACCTGCAGGTAATGTTCTCCATTAAACATGAAGTCGTTGAACTTGAGAACGTGTTCAAGGAGCTTGGCAAGGGACTCGGTAGAAGGAATTTGTATGGACCTACTATCCCAGACTTCTCTACAGGCTTCGATACCCTCATCGTTCGGAATGTTGGTGTACAAAGATGTGACGTCCATAGTCACGAGGAGGGTATGATCAGGGAGGCCAGTAGAGGGCGTCTTGTTAATGTAGTCCGTGGTGTCCTTGAGATAGGATGGCAAATTCTCTACGTGTGGACGGAGATGTAAATCAATGAATTCAGAAATTTTCTCCGTGGGGTGTCCATTTGCGCTGACTATGGGCTGACCTGGCATGCCTTCTTTGTGTATTTTAGGAAGCAGATAGAATTGTCCTGGTCTACAGTCAATAGGATTAAAGGTCTCATAGACGTTGATACCAATCTCATTTTTCTCAAACATATCGTCAAGAGTTTTGGTAATGGCGGTGGAGAATTCTTTAGTAGGGTCAGAGTCCAGTTTCTTATAGAAACGTTCGTCTGAGAGTTGTCTTTGGGCCTCCGCCATGTAAGTCTCTTTATCCAATACGACAACTGTAGATCCTTTGTCTGCTTTCTTGATTACAATGTCATCCCGATTTTTTAATGATTGTAAGGCAGATCCCTCTTCCTTACTCAAATTGTCGGGAGTCTTGTCTGGCATTGAAAGGAGCTTCTCTATGTCTGACTCAACGGCGTCAATATACGACTCAAGCGCGCCACACTTGCCCGGTGCAGGTTCCCAGTCACACTTGGGCCTATAGAGTTTGTGTTCCTCTAAGATCGTGTAAATCTGGCTTGGAAGAGTCGTAAGAATTTACTTCGGAGTCTTTCTAGAGAAGTGCTCCTTCAAACGAAGTCTCCGGAAGAATGCTCGGGTGTCCTCTTGACTTGTTTTTCGTCGACCTCATGTGGCGTGGGGCAGAAATTCAGCCCCTTGGAAAGAAGTGAGGTCTCCGACTCGGAGAGAGGAGCACTAGATTTATTGAGCACTGGGCACATGTCAGGAGTTTGTATGGGTCCGTCCCTCGCGATTGTCTTAGTGCGCTTGAAGCGTCTCTAGCGAGGTTTACGTGTTTTGTTAACTCTGACTTCTGACCAGTTGTTCCTAGACTGTGGAACACTGTCGCGGAGAAATTTCTTTTTTTGAGTCTTGTTGACTTTATTTGTTAGGGCCATGTTATAGGTGTCTATAATATTATGGTCTTCATCAAGATCGGAATTGGACATGATATCGTTGAGGGATGATTCTAAGGACTTGATCTTACTCTTCAATTGTCCTAGCTTGTGGATATCCCAAGAAAGACAGAGTGACATCATCTGTTTAGAACATGTCCTTGTTATAACGTCCCAGCGTTCCTGAAAGCGTTTGGAGATTGGCCCTATGTTAGGCGTAACATTTATCTGAAAGCCTTTCGGTATAATGTTACACTCTAAGTAGGTCTGTAAATTGGAGACCCGGTGTTCAGTTTTTATTGATTTTTGGTGTTCTTTCTTCAAAAGTTTGAATGTTGGGTTATCTTTTATGGACATATTTGAAAATAAATAATTGCCAAAATGATAAGACTACTTTAAATATTTTAGTCGTGTGAAGTCGAAAGATTCAACGAACGATTGTTCTGGATTCTTATGTATTTCGTAGATAATTCGTGCGAAAATTCAAAAAATTAAAAACAAATGTTACATGAGTAAAAATCGAAAGGGAAAAGTGGAAAGAACTAATTTGCAATGGTTGGATACCAAAAAAAAATAATAAAAAAAGTCAAATAATGAAAGAGATAACCAGAAATAAATGATAGGAACAGAAAATTGGATAAAGAAATGATGGATATACGGGTTGATCTGTGAAGATACAGTTGGCGAAAAACGATATAAAAGGCACTTAAAAACAACAACACTATATATCCTAAATGTCGGATCTACCAAGTAGATACAAGGTCACGGATGGAAATTTATATAAAGCACTAAAAATGACCAACGACACGAACAATAAAAATTGTCAAATTTTCGGGACGCCCTGTCCCTTCCTCAGGACAAAGAAAAAAGTTAAAAAGTCATAAGAACAAAGGAAAAAGAGAAACACTACTAATAAACTATTAAACACTATATACTTACATACTTAGTTACATGTTGATTTGGAAATTTTTAAGAACACTATTTAAGAAAGAATCCGGGCCGCTATGAAATACGTCCGGTCTATCGAGTACACTGGGATGAAGTGCGATTTACATAACTGAACGAACTAATTATGCTAATTAATTACGACAATCAGTAAATCGTACATTGTTTCATTCTCTCAAAATGGCGTAACTGTACTTGATAAAGAATAATCAAAGAAAAATAATAATATAGAAGGGGTATTTTAACATATGAATTATGATCTATCATAAATTTGAATTTGAAATGTTTAGGACTAATTATCGGTAAAAAATAAATAATGATTAATTAACAAAGGCGTAAGCAATACATAGTTATGTGGGTTGTTCGAGAGTTGGTGACGCAAATTAACTGTAGAGTTTACACTAAATTGAGAGAATAATCTTGTTTGGTATCATCAGAAATCGGGTCTAGTTTACGTTCATTCTGGCGTCCCGAAAATTTGACAATTTATATTGTTCGTGTCGTTGGTCATTTTTAGTGCTTTATATATATATATATATATATATATATATATATATATATATATATTAGGGATGTCAACGAGTATCCGGTTAACCGGGTACTCGATCGAACGTCCGAGTATCGAATACTAAAATCGGTACTCGGTTACTCGGATGTATATTTTTAAATATTTCTAAGCTTACTTATTAATGCATTAAAATATCGGTTTTAAACGTAAAATGTTCATTGCACTTGTACATAAAGTAATTAAGGTTTTCTGAGCCTCTAAATGACCGTTATCGCCTGTGGCAGTGTTTATACAGTTACTGTAATTACCGTGACCAAGCACCTGCTACCTACCTGGCTTTTCTCACCTTCGGCTGTCTTCTACCCTTATGTTTAGTTTGCTCTGATTATTTGTTTTCATTGAACATCGTTTAAGGTCTATTATGTTTAAATAAATTAGATAATTTTTTCAATTCTCCAGAAGCCGTAGATTCTCGGGGAAAGAGACAGACGATATTGCACGTGCGATTGTTGTAATGGATGCGTTTGATTACGTGCCAATTAAAGCAAATTTTGAATGCAAAGGTTTTAAAAATCTTATGTCCATCGTTGCACCAAACTACAACTACCTTCTCGTAATTTTAATGAAATCAATGATCGAAAAGTTTACGAAGATCGTAAATCCCATGTTAGAACTTGATCAAATTGATACTGTACATGTAGCTCTGACGACTTATCACTTGGACGTCAAACGCATTGATAGAGTTACATTACAAATTAGGGAACAGATTATTTTTTAAAAAAACCACTGTGAGCCATTTATGATTTTATTTCTCGTATTTATCTGATACATAAATTGGACTTAAAAAAATGTTAGATTAAATTTCGTCGGACACAAAGTTGTCATAATTGTTACAACACATTTACAGGTAAACCTCCCATCAGACCATGTGGTTTTATTTCAATGTTTTACAGTTATCAATTAACTTGTTCATATTTATTTAGACTTTTACCGAGTACCCGGGTACTCGATCGGATATATATATATATCGGATATATATATATATATATATATATATATATATATATATATATATATATATATATATATATATATATATATATAATTATTTTGTTAAACAGGGGGATACCTGCAGACTTCAAAGCACTGAATGTTTTCATAATCAATGACGTCTTTGATATGACTCCAGAAAAAACACACTAATTTTAAATCTCCATGATCATGATGATCTCTACAGAAAATGTGTATTTTGTGTTTATATTTTGATCAATAATGATCGAGTGCAGGTCTGCTCTTGCTCAATATTTTGGTATTATGTGTAAAATGATGAAATAAATGGAATATCTGAAGCAGGCCTGTGCTGTATAAATTTTGCAGTAAAAAGTGAGCAAATTTTGTTCATTTTTTCCTCTTTCTGAAAAATAATACGAAATCCGAATAGTTTGTGACATCACAAAACATTTTTCATACAAAATATACAATTCAGCAAGTTTCAAGACATTTTCAGTATTTGACTTTTGTGGGGCAAAAATATTCAATATACCTCATATAATTCTTTGTAATAAGTATGAAATGGATAAACATGCAAAAAATGCAAAATTACTAAATACAAATGTTAATACTAAATTAAGCCCATTATTTGCAAACTAAATTGTCTACGGATTTTTTTCGCTATTTCCAATCATGACAAGGAACACATGGTAGATTTAACCAGTCAAAAAAGTATGCATATTACTATTGATAAGTATATCCTGACAGTATTTGGTAAACATATTGTTTGTTATAACAATTGAAGAACAATACAAAAGTCTAATTTTTCACTTTCACAAGATTCCACCAAAAAACCATACGCGTTAAATTTATAATTTACAATATGCTCATATTTCATAATTGAATACTTAGAAAACTTTAATGCAGTAATGCAGTTTATGTTTAAACAAAAGGTCATTTCAAACTTTTATTATCAATGTAAATGGATTTAACACGTCGATAAAAGAAATATCATAATAAATATCTGATTTTTGATATTGGTCAATGGGGTAGATGGGTTTAGGGATTTTATTTCAATTTTCAGAATTTATTTTTTAATTTAACACAATTTATATGCCTAGTGTATGTCATTTTAAGCCGGAATACTTATTTCAATTTTATAAAATCGGAAAAGACATGGTCATGGTTAACTATATTATCTATGTGACAGGCTATCTTAAAATGTTTGACGAATCTCTTTTGATATGATATTAAGGATATATATAGACTGCCAACATATGTCATCAAAGCACACATATTGTAATGTTATTGGAAAATTGGAAATAATATGCATTAATATGGGTCTCTGCATTTTTGCGGTAAGAAAATAGATACCTGTTTATTAAGTAATGTCTCAACTAAGGCTTCGTAAACTACCTGCATGTTATATAATGATCGAGCTGTCCAAGGTTTTTGGGATATTGCGGTGTTACAGTGTGATCAGCTGATCTTTATCAATGTTATATTCTTAAGCTGCAGGTGTCTGTGAAGCCTGTGGAAAACATACGTCTCTAAGTTTTGAGAGATCCAGATCCAGATGTGTATACAAATTATACAGAAACATAGGATCTCTCATTCACAATTTTCAAGTCTCACCTTTGTGTCACTCTTAAATGACATATTCATGCGTATTTACGTATTCTGGCTGAAAATTAACAAAGCTGCCGGAAATAATATGTTTAATATTTTTATTCTGAGAATGGATTGCATGCATTTTCATATTTGTACTTAACACATAAGTAGATTTTTAAAAGTCCATTCTTAGTAACTGGGACGGGATTTTTATAGAAAAAGAATTCTATGCAAGAAAGATTCAGGCGATTGATTTTTCACAAAGTGTTATATAATAATGGTCTGTCTAGAGAAATTTAAGTAGACTGCTTTTTGCAAAAAACTGAAATAAATTACGAAGATTAAGCGTTAAGAAACCTGATAAGTTATGTTTAGTTGCCTCATTCACATGCGCATGCCCATCCATGCATGAAGTATGTTTTTGACCATTAACCTTTAATTTAGATGCAAAACGGTCTTAACAAAGTTAACCCAAAACATCACTATTTAAATTACAAGTCCACCTAGCAGACTTCTATGACAGATTTAATTTGGATCAACGTCATATCAATGGAAATGACATGCTGAATTTTTGGTAAACTTAAGGTATACCTTTACTCAGATGACTAAAAATTCCACTGATAAGAACGAAAAACCACCTATTGCACATTGTACACCTATGATTCTTGTGTTAAATTTCAATTACAAATAACTAGGTCAATGACCTCGTTTTCATGCTAGTGGCCCCTGAGTATTTCTCGGGAAATACCTCATTTTTTCACACTATGACCATTTTTCCCTTCACTCATAAAATATTACAAGCAAGAAAACTCTTTAAATGATGAAGTATTATAGCAATGGAACAGAGTTGCTCCATATGAAGAAATGAGTAGAGTTTCATCCATAAACGTGAAAATTATTACAGTCCGAATTTCCTCTGTCATTTTTATATTTTTTCCCTATTTTTAGCCATATATTACAAAAATCTGAATGATAAGAAATCTAAATTATGTATAGCCCTAAGTTACTTTTGTTACCCTTATTCTCATCGTATTAAATATTATATGGGGTCAATGATCAAACTATTTAGAAATGTTGTCTGGAGTGGTTTTTGTACATATTTTTGAATTTCTTTATTTCATAGCATTCATTTATTTGAAATAATTTATGAGCTTAAATACATATAATATTTGCAAAATGATGTCTTAAAATACATAAAACCTTTACTTTGTGATTAAGTTTGCAAGAAATAATTTTGACAAAAATGAAAAATTAAAAATTAAGTCCGAATTTCCTCTGCATAGCCATTCATTGAGTTTTGTTCCTGTGTATTTTCTTCAAGTACTAACATATTAAGTTTTTTAATTGATATTGAGATAAAACTTAGTTATTTTATCCATTTAGAACACTTTTTGATTTAAAATATTACATTTTATAAAATTTCCTTTCTGATTTCTGAAACCTGAGTAAACGTCATCCTTAAGTTGGAGAGTTTTAAGCTTTACACAAAGATTTTTTTACTACATGGTGAGTACGCAATGCATTGATTTTTACGAATTGAATAAATGAGAAAGAACCAAATCATATATTTATACGTAGCAAACTATATTCCAAATTAAAAATATCAGAATCAAGGGATCCAAGTTGTTGAGAGACATGGGCTATTGTGAATTGACCTTTAAAAGGTATTAACATACCTTCAACTTGTCAGCAAAGTACTTAAACAGAAGCCTGATACAATAAAGAAATTTAGAATTTCAGATGCAGAAACAAAGAAGAGATAAAATACAAAAATTCTTAAGCTAAGTCAGGCCTTAATTCCCATACAAACAAGAATAAAAAAACGAGTTCATCAAATTCACAGTATTTATCAATTGTCTGAAAAACGAATGATTCTTGTTTAGTTAAAAACAATTCTGGATTATATCATTTGTAAAGATGAATATATTTACAAAATCATATTCGCTTTTAAAAAGCTCACCCTTTGAAAACGGTAGAAATGACAGTGAGTGATCTAAGAAAAATTATTATCAATAAAATCGGAGATGATAATATTGACAAGGGTATTAATTGTATTAACAACAGAATTAACGAAGCGATTTCTTTTAACAAAACGAGGCATCTAAGTGTATTCTTTAAGAGATTTCTTCCCAAATATCAGATTTTAAATAAATTCTGCTTCATTTGAATACAAAATTAGGTATGTTAAAACGTTTACAAGGTATATCCAATATATTTTTGGGAAGTCCAAAAGCAAATAGGAATTGTCAATCAGAAACTCAAATATCTTCTTTATATCAACTTCAGGGTTTGCTTGACCTTGTGTAAACAATTAGAAAGTTTTTTGACAAAATAATTTTGAAGTTGGATTATAAGTTGTAGAATGAATTCCAAATTCCTCTAAAATACAATTTAAATAACGAGCCTTACTAACAAAGACGATGCTGTTACATTGTTATCAGCAGGGATCAGTAAATACTAATAGTGTATTCTATTATCAAATAGAATCAAAGCCAACAATAGCATAACATCATTAAGTATTTGGGATCCGGGTCAGAGTAGGTCCTCAGTACCCCCTTGCTTGTCGTAAAAGGCGACTAAATGGGGCGGTCCTTCGGATGAGACCGTATAAACCGAGGCCCCGTGTCACAGCAGGTGTGGCACGATAAAGATCCCTCCCTGCTCAAAGGCCTAAATGCCGAGCATAGGCCTAAATTTGCAGCCCTTCACCGGCAATGGTGACGTCTCCATATCAGTGAAATATTCTGAAGAGAGACGTTAAACAGTATACAATCAAACAATCATCATTAAGTATTTATATTTTCAACATAAGATTGGAGGATATTAATTTAACTGGAGCATTTGAATAGATTTTAAGATTAATTTTTTTAGATAAGCAGGGCTTAAACTAACCATATTCATCGAATGTAATTTTACATGCATGCTCCGTAAAATAACAGTTTGATACCGGTAAGAAAATTTTATCTTCAAAATGATTTATTGCAAACATTATATAATATTTGCACAAATTCTAAAGTATGCCTTCGTGACAAGTCTGTGTAACTCACACACCAACAACTCACACAAAACTTAAAAACATTCCTTATATAAATCATTTAATTTGATGCAAAACTGAATTTTGAAATGCTTAAATAATAAAGAAATGCAGTTTTTTTTTCAGTTTAATTCAAAGTTTTATTATTAATGTAAATGGATTAAACACGTTGATAAAAGAAATATCATTCTAATAAATATTTGATTTTTATATTGGTAAATGAGGTAGCTGGAATTAGGTATTTTATTTCAGTTTTCATGGTTTTTTTTTATTTAACACAACTTATATCTCCTATGTATGAAACCTAATGACAGAATTATTTTTAAAATTATTTAATTTAAAAAATCCGAAAAAAGAGATGATCATGGTTACCTCCAATTATCGATGTGACAAGCTATCTTAAATGTTTGACGTATATCTTTTCATATGATATTAAGAACATGTATAGACTGTCAACTCATGCCACCAAAGCACACCTATTGTAATATTGATGGAAAAAATTGAAATGATATGTTTTATGCATTCATGCAATTGTTTATTTGAATTTTTATGGTGAGAATACAGTTATATGATTATTATGTAAAGTGTTAACTAAGACTTCGTAACCACATGTACCTGCATGTTATGTTATGTTCGAATTGTCTCGGAGGGGGGGGGGTTACAGTGTGATCAGATTGTCATATGATTCTTTGTTTTGACAGAACCAAATTCAGATATTTATACAAATATTAGAAAAACGTAGGATCTCTCAATTTTTAAGTCTCACCTTTGTGGCATTCTTAAATGACACATTCATTCTTAGCTTTGTATTTTCGCTGAAAATTTACAAAGGTGCCAGAAATAATGTTTAATAAATTCATTCCTAGCATAGGGATTGCATACATTTCCATATTTGTATAAGACACATTTAGTAGATTTTTACACGTGCTCATTGGTCATAGAGCAAGAGCCGGCTTTTGTTACGGTGTTCAACCGGAACTGCTGCTTCGTCACCGACAATTCAAATTTACGAGTTAGAAAATAGTACATTTGTACAATCATCTTTGAGGTGATACATACACTGAATTTTACTTTCAAGGTTTCTGAAATTGTCAAAAAAAATATAATAATATACTTTCTTCCCTCTTTTTCGATAATTTTTTTGTTTCATCGGGTATCCCCGTCTGCGATATATTCTATAAATAAAGGTCGTACTATCAGGCTAACACTAATGCAGGGAACATATGACCTGATCTACGCAATGATGCAAACCTCCCCGCTGAGGAATCGTCTTTGCATTATCATTTGACCTAATTAATCCTGCTACAACAGTGTTTGTTTACTTCTGCTGGTCGTCTTTAATTGTCTGAACTTGTTTCTAAACTGTCATCACCGTCTTCATTCATCACCGTCTTTGTTCATAACCCTGTAAATAAGACAACTAAACGGATCTTATCAAATTTCTAACCGCTTTCTTCGTAATTTTTTCCTATTTTGCAAATTGCAGTCTTCTTAATTTTTTATAGACAGACCACTATCATTTAACATTTTGTTCAAGATCAACACCTGAATCGGCCTTGCGTAGAATTTTTGTTTATACAAATCCTGTCCCTATCGCTATATTCATTATATTAGGCAATGGCTGATGGACATTTAATTAAAGTACTCTGAAGTACAGAGAAACTGGCTTCATTCTCTATACACCAAGCCCATCCATTCATGTGGCATTTTTATGATTATTAACCTGTAGTTTATATACAAAACAGCTTTAACAAATTTTACCCCAAACTTTACTATAACTGACAAGTCCTCATTAAATGACATGATGAAATTTCGGTAAATTCAAGTCGTGGAGTTGTACTTTTACATGTGTTCTATACGATATATCCTAGTGAGGTTAAGAAAAAAGATTCCATAAATTTTGACACATCTGTTTCATATTTGGATATTTTACTTGAAAAAGACGTTTATGGTAGTCTACCCAAGCTCTATGATAAACGTGATTACTTTAACTTTTCAATCGTCAAATTCCCTCACTTATGCAGCAATATACCTTCATCACCTGCACACAGGGTTTAGTCATGGACAACAAATATTTTATAAATTGATAATACATCGTCTGTGCATCTATGTAACTATATTCTCGTATTCTTCAAGTGTTTTATTCTTCTGAAATATCAGATTTTTAATAAATTCTGCTTCATATGAATACAAAATAGGTCTGCTGAAAATGTACCCATCTTTGTAAGATTTTTAAACAAGTTTCGGAATCCATACTGGCATATGATTTTGGAGAATTCATTCCTTAGAAAGGGAACCATGGATAAAAGTTTGTGTACCACTTTTAGAATAAAATCCAAGTTCCTCTAAAATACAATTTAAATAACAAGCATTACAAACAAAGACGATGCTCTTACCCTTTATTGTCGGCAGGGACCAGTACATACTGATCGTGTAATCTATTATCAAATCGAATCAAAGCCAAACAACAACATAACAGGATTATTTACATTTTCAAATAAAGATCGAAGGATATTTATTTGACTGGATATC
The DNA here is from genome assembly GCF_032062105.1 of Saccostrea cuccullata. NCBI lineage: Eukaryota > Metazoa > Mollusca > Bivalvia > Ostreida > Ostreidae > Saccostrea > Saccostrea cuccullata. Next base: position 13,409 of record NW_026932513.1, read on the forward strand.
TTTAATAGATTAATTCTTTTAGAAACATTCTTAACCTTTAGTTATCTCCTCGAATGAATATTTAACTTTTTCAATGTACCGTAATATTTCCGTCTTATGCCGGAAAAAATTATCTTCAAAATGATTTGTCACGAAACATCAGATTATATAATATTTGCACAAATACGAGCTTATCAGACAAATGGTTTTATGTATTTTAATAGAAAACAAATACATTTGTTCGTAAAAATAAAGCATGGCAAGATGCAAAGATTCATCCACAATAAAAAAAAAAAAGCCACAATTGATTCGTACATTACGTCGTTAAATGTGCAATGTGCATAATTATTTAAAAATCCTGTATGCAGAGTGAACTCTGGTGTGTATGGAAATTGATAGCAGGTGTTTCAATAGGGTTTCAAAACCTTTTCACAACAAGAAAAGATTATTATATAAAAAGATTCAGTGCTTATTGAAATAATGAAGCTTCTAAAGAGAATTTTTATTTTTTCAGTGTTTTATACTACTGGCGTTCTGTGGTATTTATATCATTCTGACTGTGAAAGCGTCTGTGATAAAATACTGTGTTCCTTCCAGCTATCGTCTTATATCTGCTTGCACATGGAAAATTAATTATGATGATCCGAATCAAGGATTATCAAAAATGAGACATATGAAACGGCAATTTTACAAGGACACTGATATCACGAAACCGTGTTTGATTTCAACATTAACTCCAGAGATGAGTGCGAATCTATCTATCTCTCTCATTTCGTGTACATATCTTCAAGCGAATCAAGAGAATTATGCTTCTGGAAGATCCTATATTTTAATTTCAAACAGAGGAGAAAAAAATCATTCAATTTTATTATTCATTTTTGTAAACACCCTCAAGCGCTCTGAAATATAACGATTTGTAAAAAATGATAATAATAATAACTAGATGAGATCTCGTTGCGAGCAACGAGTGGGTCTTCCGTCCGATTCTTGATTAGATGAGATGAGATATTGATTGAGATCTCTTTTATAATGATTATATTGTTAAGAAAAACGATTATGCCGTTATGTTTTTAAAAAAATATTAAATGTTACATAATCATAAATTCAAATTCTGGCCCCTCATTATCCTCTATATGAGGGGCCAGCCCTTTTTTCTTCAAATCATCTTAAAGTTCTCATGCTTTTAAACACGTTTCGTTCAACAAGTGTTCAGAGTTTGTTTTTCGTTTTCGAGTGATTAGCGAAAGAATCATTTAGGGGCCAACCGTTCAACTCCTTAATGGAGACGTTTAGTGAAAAATGAAAGGTTGCATATTATTTAGAACATTATTTTGAACATCTTTTGGTCAATTTTACTTATCAAAATATTTCAAACTTTTGAGATATAAAGCGTCAAAGATTTAGCATTCTGGCCCCTTGTGGCCCCTAATTATATACCATACGACATGAAATTCATGATAAATAGTTGTAGATGGTTGAGATAAACATATTTGTTTCAGTAATATATTAAAAAATATTAACTGATAAAGAGTTATCGATTGAAGATTTTGGCCCCTCTTGGCCCCTAATTTGTGTGCCCAGCCCCTTTTTCTTGATTTCATCTTAAAGCTCTTAGGATTTTGAACACTTTTTGTTCAACAACTATTCAGAGATTCTTTTTCATTTTCGAGTTATTTGCAAAAGAAGTATTTAAGGGCCAACCCTTCAACTCCCTAATGGGGACGTTTAGCGAAAAATGAAAGGTTGCATATTGTTCAGAACATTATTTTGAACATCTTTTGTTCAATATTACTTATCAAATTATTTCCCACTTTCGAGATATAACGCGTCAGAGATTTGGCATTCTGGCCCCTTGTGGCCACTTATTATGTAACAAACGACATAAAAATCATAATATATAGTTGTAGATTATTGAGATAAACATTTTTGCTACAGTAATGTATTACAAAATATTGACTGTTAAAAAGTTATTTGATAAAGACTTTTGGCCCCTATATGCCTTTAATGTGATGAGTCAGCACTTTTTTCTTGATATCATATGAAAGATCTTGTAGTTCTGCAAAAATACTGTTGTTGAGTCACGTTTTGTCCGCCGTCACGTTATGTCCGCCGTCACGAAATGTCCGCCACTTTTTCGGAAAAATCGTCACGTTATGTCCGCCGTTGACATCCAGAGAGTCATGATATGCAAACCTGTACTTTGTAATTGTATAGGTATTTTATATATATACATATACTTATGTAATATGAAATGTTTTTCAATGAAATATGTATGTATAATTGTGCCAATGAAATAACAGCAATAATGAATAACCATGTTTTTTTATCATTATTATTATTATTTGTTTGTGTGTAAATTTTTGTAAATTGAACGTTGAATAAAAAATATACCGATCCAGGGAGCTCCTGGCTCCCCAGGTGAGGTACATCGTTTCAAGCCACGGTCCGGAGTCCGCATATAGCTCTCTCCTAGAATGGGAGAGGATCGTACATTTTGGCCGTGATTTGCGACGATGGGTGAGGTATTAACCGAGGGCTTCTGAGAAAGTTTTGCCTCAAAATTTGTTGAATGTTTTGGAAATAAATGTGTTATACAAAAATAAGTCCTAGCACCAACCGTTCAAAGGTTATTGCCAAGGTTAAAGTTATTTTTGAAAGTAGGTCAAATTTCGAGGTCAAGTTCAAAGGGTCAAAGTTATTGGTTTCCAATGAAAGGTCTTCTCACAAAGATTACATACGTGAAGAATGAAAGTCCTAGCACCAAGAGTTCAAGAGTTATAGCCAAGGTTAAAGTTTTTTAAAAAGTAGGTCAGTCTTCAAAGTCAAGAAGTCACAGTTGTTGGTATTCAATCGAGCGACTTTTCACAAAGAATACATGTAAAGTTTGAGTCCTAGTACCAACCGTTCAAAAGTTATGATCAAAGTAAAAAGGATTTTAATGTAAAAGAGCGTAAAACTCGAAGGTCAAGAAGTCAAAAGGTGCCCAAAGATAAGACTTATCGCAAGGAATACACCTGTAAAATATGAAAGCTATAGTTCCATCAAGTCAAAAGTTATGGGCAAGGTTAAAATCTATGCGGCCAAACAGACAGACAGACACATTTTTGGACAACTTGTAATTACACGATTTTACCGAAATCAACAACAGCTTATAAACTCTCGACTTTTTCACTTTATAAACAACCACTTCCCGTGATAAAGTAAAGTCAAGGCGTTTTCATATCATTGACAGCTGCTTTTTCAATAAAAATGGAACTCATTTATTTTCTTACCTTGTCATTGGTCATTTGCAAAATCATTCTGTTGAAATAATACTCTGAAGTTGACATCAAATAGAAGCTTAAATATCTGAGTGACAACATCAATGTGCTTTTTGGATATCAGGTTTTTCAACAATCTATTGGAATTGCCATGGGTACCGATTGCGCCTATTATATGTAGACCTATTTTTGTATTCATATGAAGCAGATTTGTCCAGAATCGAATCGTATATATGAAAAAAAACTAACAATTTACTCCCTGAGGCCATCCACTCGACATTCCAATATATCAACGACGTATTGTCAATTTACAATTGTAATTTCCATTCTTATCGATAGATATATCCTGGTGAGCTTGAGATAAAAATACCACAGAGTCTGACACATCTGTTTCATATTTGCATATTTTACTTGAAAAAGACGTTAATTGTAATCTAACAGCCAAGTTCTATGATAACATGATGACTTGAACTTTTCTATCGTCAACTTCCCATAATGTTGCAGCAACATACCTTCATCACCTGTATACAGCGTTTATATACTCACCGTCAATGAAAACGCAACACTCTAATATTAGGGTGAAAAATTATATACGGGATACATGTATAACTATGTACCAGACAAGTTAGGACATCTTTTACTTTGCCAAATCAGTTCTTTAATGGTTGAATGGTTTTCATTCCATTACCGAAAGTTGATTTTCTAGCCTTCTTAAAAGATAACATTTAAATACCCTCCCCCCTTTCGACCATTTAATCAAAACATGCTAGTCCGCCATGTAAAACATACACGTACGCAGTCCGATTTCTACCATGCATTAGGTTTATCAATGTCTTTTTCTGAGCAAAATAAATATTCTTGGGCATTTTAATTGCCTGTTGTTCAGATACTGCGGTCGAATTTTCTCTAACTTGGTGTAGTGTAGTAACTCTTGGACTTCCAGTCAAGAAATTGTTATTTATGCTATTGAAACACATGAGCCTGACGAGTCGTTAAATAGTGTACATTTGCATCTGCAGCTCTTTTTTTTTTCTTTATTTTGAGAATCTCCAGCACTAGCAAGGAAAATCAGTCAATTTGAGGAAATATAGGCATCACATCCAGTAAAGAAAGAAGGATTTTTACCCGGGATTTTTGTACAATACTTATGATAAACAGCTACAAAACCTTAAAAACCCAAAATATTGTTTAAAAATCTATGAAAAATGCAAACATTTGATTTCTGTTAAGAGGGCTAAAAAGCAAATTCCGGTAGAGGAAATGAATTCATTCAACCGTTAAATAAGTGATTTGGCAAAGTAAAAGATGTCCTAACTTTTTTGGTACATAGTTATAACCCGTATATACTTTTCACCCTAAAATTAGAGTGTTGCGTTTTCATTGACGGTGAGTATATATCTTAGTTGATTCGATACACAAGAGCATGTTCCACCTATGAACAATTTCTAAAACGAGGTATATTATTGACAAACAAGTGGATGAAATTAGCGGTGATCCAAAAATGGGAATTCCATTTGCTTAAATGGTCTCCATTATAATTCAATAATACAAGATTAAGCAATTATAAAAGAATCCCCGTGGACATAGCTTAAAATAAAAAAAAAAGATTTATAATGAATTTAGTTATATAATTTAGTTTAAGTTCGGTGGTTGACGATTTATATTTCTATTTGATTATCAGCTTCAATACATGTAGATACTTTTCTATCGGTCAAACTATTTTTATTTTTAACACTTGAAAAAAAATGCTTAGAACATTTTTTTCAATATCTATTGATTTTTGAATATGATATTTACTTTCATGTGGAAAATCAAAGAGGACATTCTTATCCCACCGCCACCTTCAAAAGGCTACTTCTATTCTACATCATTCTAAATGCTACACACATTTTTTAAATAGAATTTGAAACGTTGATTTAACTACATGCATGCAAGCAACAGTTCAGAGGGAAATTGGTAAACATTTTATACAAACTAAAATGAATCGCTGTCCTTGAGGTATTATGTCATTCGTTTTATATAATTTCATTTTGTATCTAAACCCTCCATGGCACAATATACCCGGGAATTGCACCATGTAAGAGGTATGTTTTTGAAAGATAAAATGAATATTTAAATTTTGTGAATGTGATTTTCTTTTTGAAATCCATTAGAAATCCACAACGATCAAAACACTATAACATGCTGTTAGTTTTAAAGGAAGGTAAACTTATTATGCGGGTGTTTTCATTTTCGAATGGTTGCCTTAGAATGTTTGAAATCTCCCTGTGGTTGACAAAATTGTTAAAATAGATTTATTTTCATTTTACAAGCAACTGTCAGAGTTGCGGTGAAAAGTCTTATTATTGAGCTCTTTTTTACGACGTCATGGATTTTTTTTTTATTTTGAGCATCGAATTTTGTCTGTTGATCACTGTCTCAGGAGTTCATATTATTTAATTTGTAAAAAGTATTACAAATATTCTCGGCCGCTTGACATATATACATGTACCAGTGGCGTTTATTCCTTTCTGCATAAGCACCAGTGTTATATTGACTTGTCCGGTGTGAGATAGCAGTGTGAGATTTTTCTGTCTTACACTGTGTATTACTACGCCGCGAACAATAACGTAAACATTCCGTCTTCATTTAAAGAAATTTTAACAAAGTTAAAAGAATATCACATATACTTAAAATGTTGTCATTTAACTTATTAAAATTAACTTATTTTCATTCAAAACATTGTCGTATTTTCACTTTTAAATGCCACTCTTTTTAGATCGCCGAAGGATTCTTCTATAATGTGTATGCTATGGGATAGATGTTTTTTTATTCCCAGTTTTTATCTATCTAATTCATTTACATGGACTGAAATTTATTTTATCAGTATACATCATTTTCAGGTTCGCTCTCTCCGATGGTGTATTTAAATTTTTAATTAGACGGAAAATTAAAAGAATATATTTTTACCCCCTATGGCGGCGTCATTGACAGGCCGTTATTTTGGATATTATATTGCGAGAAAAAAAATCATTCATTACATACTCGTGTGGGAATAGTGAAATTCCACCTCGGGGCCAAGATTCACGGTCTAGGACTCGGTAAAGCCTCGTCCTAGACTGTTAATCTTGGCCCCGAGGTGGAATTTCACAATCCCACACTCGTAGTAATGAATGATTCTATTATTCTGCGAATGAGTAGGCTACTGGTGATATAACCCGAGGTGCAAAGTGTGGGTAGACAAGGAGCTTCCTCTCGATAGGTATGGGGGTCTAAGGGAGCATTTTTGCAAACTCGGATATCTACAATTTTAATTTGACCAGTGAAAACCAGACTGAATAACAGCAGTCACTAAGCCCGTAGAAGCTAGCAGCCAATAAAGAAATTCATCAAAGAACTGAGAGTACTGAAAGACAGTAATGTTTTTAAAACTTTATTTTAGGTTATTTTGGGTTTATAATTGGATAATTAATGCGAAAATTAATTACATAATAAATCAGACACTCGGAGACAGTAAGGCTCACCTGAAGAAAAAAAATCTTTTTAAAACTGAAAAAAATTAGAATCATCCTAGTCCGCTTGAATAAACAAGCACTAGAAAATGGTTAACTACTTCAAGAAGAATACCTTTTCAACTCTTTCAGGGACCTCAAGAATATGACAGGGCCAATAAGCTAACCTGAAAATTGGTTACTCTAACGATTGTAAACTGAAATATTGCACAAGTGTAAACTATACGTTGAAGTATGTTTCGAAAATTATTAACCGCGCAACTTTATGGGTCTATAAGACTATCAATAACCATTATCAGTAATAAGTGGTGGTGGTGCCACTAAGTGGTTCCAAGAGCATTTTTAATATTACAGGCAGGTATTGTACCCATGATTTATAAAGTGCCCACCATATCGTTACTAGGGCAAGGTAGAAGGGCCCAAAGACTATTATTTCCTGCTATCAGATCGGGACTCTAGTGGTACCACTAGGTGGTGCAAAGTGCGTGGGGCATATTTCAAGCAATCAATTGTCATCAATTTTTGGCCACTTAAACAAACTATCACTGGGGATGGATTAAGGGCTTTAGGAAATATCAATCCCTTGTTAACCTTTCAAAGGGTCCACAAAGGGCCAGTAGGTTAACCTGAACGTTAGCTTTTACATTATATCCCGAAAAAGCCATTAGGGAACAGCTATTCTTTGAAATGTTCACCAAATGTATACCGGGGCAAGGTAGAGGGGCCCTAGGGCTATCATTTCCCACGTTCAAAATGGGGCTGTAGTGGCACCACCAAGTGGTGCCAAGTGCGTGGGGCATATTTCAAGTATTCATTTGTCCTCCATTTCTGGGAATCTGAACCATCTATCACTGGGGACGGGTTAAGGGTCTTTGGGGGTATCCCCTGTCAAGGTTTCAAAGGGTCTCAGGGGCTGGAAAGGGCCAGTTAGCTAACCTGAACTTTGAGGTTTTTCATCATTGTATATTATGAAACTGGAAAAGGGCAACTATTATACGCTTTATCTTTGAGGTGTTCCCCTAATGATTACCGGGGCAAGGTAGAGGGGCCCTAGGGCTATCATTTCCCATTTTTAAAATGGGGCTGTAGTGGCACCACCAAGTGGTGCCAAGTGCGTGGGGCATATTTCAAGTATTCATTTGTCCTCGATTTCTGGGAATCTGAACCATCTGTCACTGGGGACGGGTTAAGGGTCTTTTGGGGTATCCCCTGTCAAGGTTTCAAAGGGTCCCAGGGGCTAGAAAGGGCCAGTTAGCTAACCTGAACTTTGATGTTTTTCGTCATTGTATATTATGAAACTGGAAAAGGGCAACTATTATACGCTTTATCTTTGAAGTGTTCCCCTAATGATTACCGGGGCAAGGTAGAGGGATCCTCTGTCACTCCACATAGAAATGCTGATCTAATGTCACCTAGTAGGTCAACATATTTTGTCAAACTGAACGCAACATTTGTCGTAAATTTGTAAACAAAGTAACCACATGTCAGTTTTATTGTTTCTTAGGCTTTTAATAATTAACTCGATTTGTTGAAAGCTTAAACCAATCTCAATAATTTGTTTTTACAGAAAATCTGCAATTTTGTTATACACCAATCGTGTTTCTCAAAACTATTAAGTACGGATTACTGTCTTGTTCAACCAGGAAGTTGGAACTCGTGACGTAGGGAACTCGTGACGTAGTGGCTAGAGCGTATGCCTTTCAAGCAAAGAGTTGTTATTTCGATACTGGCTTAGTGCATTTTTATTTTTTTTAATTTAGTTTTATGCCCCCGTAAACGAAGTTTCAGGGATATATAGTTTTTATCCTGTCCGTCCATCCGTCTGTCTGTCTGTCTGTCCGCAAAAACTTTAACCTTACCCATAACTTTTGATTTAGTGGAGCTATGGCATTCATATTTCACATGTATATTTCTTGTGACAAAACCTTTCTTTGGGTACAACCAAATTTGACCTTTTGACCTTGAACTTGGAGTTTGACTTACGTTTACATGAAAATTTTAAACTTTTACTTTGGCCATATCTTTTGAACAGTAGGTACCAGGAAATTTATACATGTACTTCACATATGCATTATTTGTTGCAAGGCCTTTCATTGGATACCAACAAACTTGACCCTTTGACCTTGACCTTGTAGATTTTGTACCTGTAGAAAAACTTTAATCTTGGTCATAACTTTTGAACGGTAAGAGAAAGGGCTTTCATACTTCATATATGTAATTCTAATGAAAAGACCCTTCATTGAATATCAAGCATATTGACCCTTTGACCTTGACCTTTGAGTTTGACCTACTTTAAAAAAGCAAACCTTGACCATTACTTTTAAAGGGTTAGGGCTAGTGCTTTCATACTTCACGTATTTAATTCTTGTGACAAGACCTTTCGTTTGATAACAAGAATGTTTTTTATCTAACTTCTAGTGTGTTTCTTGTTGTTTTGATAAAGATGATGATGATTTATTCCTGCCTAGTCCAATTTTGCAACAATCTGCGGTTGGAATATGGTAACCAATTGAATCCAATACAATTTTCTGAACAGACAGACAGACGTATGGACATCCGGATCACAATTTACCCTCCCGCTTTTAAGAGTGTGTGTGGGTGGGGTGGGTGTATAATAAACGCACGATATACTTAAGTTTGACCCAAAGAAAAGCACTAATTCCGATTATAGGAACTTCTTTGTAATGACATTATTACGGCAAAAACATGCTATTGTTCACTGTAATTAACTAGAGGTACTGTAAACAATGAGCGCGTTAAATGATACCCCCGACATGTCTGTCTGTCTGTTTATCTGTTTGTCTGTCTGCAACCTTTAACCTTCGCCATAACGTTTGAACCATGAATGGTTGAGACTTTATGTTTGGTATGCATACACCACTGATTAAGCTCTTTTAAATGACAACATGGACAATGACCTTGTGACCTTGACTGTGACCTACAATGTATACGCAAAATATAGCTTTTTTGTCGGCCACTTTTAACCTTCACCATAACTTTTGAACAAAGAAAGATAGAGACTTAATTTTTGGCACTTTTTTAAACTTCACTAAGGAAGCCCTTTCACATGACACCAAGGACAATGATCTTGTGACCTTGACTGTGTTCTCTATGCTAAATATAGCTTGTTTTGGAACCATGAGAGATAGAAACTTCATATTTGGTATGCATACTTCACTAATCAAGTTCTTTCAAATGACACCAAGATCAATGACCTTGTGACCTTCTGTAACCTATATGCTAAGAATATGTTTTTTAAGTTTGTTGCCGGCAGGATCATTGTGTTTCACAAACGCATCTTGTTCAAAAGTACAAAATTCTCCATGGTCAAGGTCCAAAGATCAAGGTAACTGGTATCCATTGAAAGGCCTTGTCACATAGAATACATATGTAAAGTATAAAAGCTTTAGCCTTTATCGTTCAGAACTTATGGACAAGGTTAAAAATTTAAAAGTAGGTCAAACTCCAAGGTCAAGGTCAAAGGGTCAAAGAGATGCTATCAAATGAAAGGTCTTGTCATAAGGACTAAATATGTAAAGAATGAAAGCACTAGACCTAACCCTTTAAAAGGTATGGTCAAGGTTTGGTTTTGAAAGAAGGTAAAACTCTAAGGACAAGGTCATAAGGTCAATGTTGTTATGTTCAAATGAAAGGTATTCCAACAAAGAATACATCTGTGAAGTATAAATGTCCTTGTATCTATTTTTAAAAGATAAGTTCAAAGTAAAAGTTTAGAATTTTTGTGTAAAAGTGTTTCAAACTCCAAGGTCAAGGTGAAAAAGTCAAATTTGGTGGTACATAAAGAAATTTTTTGTCACAAGGATTACACACGTGAAATATGAAAGTCATAGCTCCATTCAATCAAAAGTTAAGGACAAGGTTAATGTTTTTCTGACAAACACACACACACAGAGACAGGCAGACAGACGGACTAAAACGACAAAAAATATATACCTCCAAAACTTCGTTTAGGGAAGCATAATAAGAGGTGCAATATGGCAATATGTAATAAAGATTCTGTGAGGGTCTCATACTTTTAACATAGAAATTTTTCAAACGTTAAACTTATGATGTGAACTTCTAAACATTATTATATAATATGTATACATATGCATATATTTTCCATTTAAGTGAAAAAAAAGATGTGTTTGGAAACACTATACGCCCGGCGGCAACAAAGTTCAAAAATCCATATTTTTAGCTTATAGGTCACAATATATAATATTTATACATAAGCAAATATATTCCATTGAAGCGAAAAATTCTTATACATAAAAAAGATAATACTGGTAATCTTATTGTTTCTGGGGCCTTTAGACCCTTTAAAGTGCTCCCGTGTCATTTGGGTTGAAGAAAAAATAAAAAAAATCACGATGTGTTTGTGAAACACTATGCACCCGGCGGCAACAAAGTTCTAAAAAGCAGTTTTTAGCAAATAGGTCACAGTCAAGGTCACACGATCATTGTCCTTAGTGTCATTTGAAAGCACTTAATTAGTGGAGTGCGCATACCAAATATAAAAACTCTATCTCCTATGGTTTAAAAATTATAGCGAAAATTCGAGAAAAAAAGCTATTTTTAGCATATAGGTTACAGTCAAGGTCACAAGGCCCTTGACCTTGGTGTCATTTGAAAGTGATTAATTAGTGGAGTAAGCATACCAAATATAAAGTCTCTATCTCTATCTCTATCTCACGGTGTAAAAGTTATGGCGAAGGTTAACGATGACAACAGACAGACAAACAGATAAACAGACAAACAGACAGACAGGACAAAAATAATATGCACCCCAAATAAATTCGGGGGCATAAAAAAATTAAAATGCACCCAGTAGGTTTCGCACTCACAACTCTTCGTTTGAAAGGCATGCACTCTAGCCACTACGTCACGAGTTCCAAGACAGTAATCCGTACTTAACAGTTTTGAGAAACACGATTGGTGTATAATAAAATTGCAGGTTTTCTGTAAAAATAAATTATTGCGATTGGTTTAAGCTTTCAATATATCGAGTTAATCATTAAAAGCCTAGGATAAAATAAAACTGCCGTGTGGTTACTTTCTTTACAAATTTACGACAAATGTTGCGTTCAGTTTGACAGAATATGTTAAACTAATTAGATAAGCATTTCTATATGGAGTGGTCAATACTGGATGCCAGATGGCCCCTCTACCTTGCCCCGGTAATCATTTGGCGAACACTTCAAAGATAAGGCATATAATAGTTGCCCTTTTCCAGTTTCATAATATACAATGATGAAAAACCTCAAAGTTCAGGTTAGCTAACTGACCCTTTCCAGCCCCTGGGACCCTTTGAAAGCTTGACAGGGGATACTCCCTAAGACCCTCAACCCATCCCTCGTGATAGATGGTTCAGATTCTCAGAAATGGAGGACAAATGAATGCTTGAAATATGCCCCACGCACTTGGCACCACTTGGTGGTGCCACTACAGCCCCATTTCGAAAGTGGGAAATGATAGCCCTAGGACCCCTCTACCTTGCCCCGGTAATCATTTGGCGAACACTTCAAAGATAAGGCATATAATAGCTGCCCTTTTCCAGTTTCATAATATACAATGATGAAAAACATCAAAGTTCAGGTTAGCTAACTGGCCCTTTCCAGCCCCTGGGACCCTTTGAAAGCTTGACAGGGGATACTCCCTAAGACCCTCAACCCATCCCTCGTGATAGATGGTTCAGGATCTCAGAAATGGAGGACAAATGAATGCTTGAAATATGCCCCGCGCACTTGGCACCACTTGGTGGTGCCACTACAGCCCCATTTTAAAAGACTTCCGAATTCGAAGAACATATGTTCTCTAATAGGTTTTTGGGATATACTGTATTGTAAAAGCCTAGCTATTGGCCCTTTTTGGTCCCTGAGACCTTTTGAAAGGTTGAAAAGGGATATTTCCTAAGGCCCATAATCCGTCCCCAGTTATAGTTTCTTCAAGTGGCCAGTAATTGATGACAATTGATTGTTTGAAATATGCCCCACACACTTGGCACCACTTGGTGGTACCACTTCAGTCCCGTTCTGATAGCAGGAAACAATAGTCCTTGGGCCCTTCTACCTTGCCCTTGTTATGATATTGTGGACACTTTATAAATCATGGGTATAAGACCTGCCTGTACGAGGGCTGTTCGAAAAGTTCGTGGACAACTGTCATATCTATTTTATTTGACGTCATATGTTATCCAATTTTGGTAGAAATATTTTACCACTAAATCCAAATGATTTGTATAAAAGTTTTTCAAAATGTTACGATTTATTCAAAACTTATCTAGATTATAAAAATGCAAAAATCGGATCGCGGAGCAAGTCAAAATTTGGTAAGTTACAAACAAAAACTAAATAATGTCTGATGTCATAATCTCTGTAAAATGGAGCAAAAACGAAAAACAATATAGAAATTCAAAATAAGAATTGTAATATCGATACGTATAAAAAAAAATTAAGGCTTTATATTTTGTTTTGTTGAAAAGCATCGACATGAGAAGATAGGTAGTCCTTATTGAAAACGACAAAACTATGACGTTTTAGAACGTCACGGAGCAGCAAATAACGATACAATTTTGTGTTTTACTTGGAAAAAATCCTGAATAAACGCCAAAAATGTTGGAGAAATCAAGAAATATGTAACAAATGAGTTGTGCTTGTGTGTACAAATGGTAAAGGCAGTATTTGAGTGACAGAGACACGGTATCGGATGAGGAGAGTCTGTGAAGGACAAAAACATTGAAAAGTTAAAAGGTCAAGAAAAGACATGGACGCTTCAGAGTTGCTTATCCTGTGAAAGCAGAGTTAAGTAATTCAACAAATTAAAACCTTAGCAAAGGCAATAATACAATGAGAGCAATTCTTAAAAAATAAATTTCAAATATTTAGAAAAAGGATTTAATGTATGGGCATTGGATTATACTCTGTGAAATGTAAAGGGATAGTATCTTTTAGAAATTCTTGACGTTATGTTTTGACGTTACATTGTCGTTTAGTGTGCTCCGCAGGTGCAAAACATGTTGATTTTAAACTGAAGTAAATTGATTTCTGTTAAATCGAATGGAATGAAACTTCACACATCAACAAAACAAATATTTTAACATATTATATTGTAGTTATTTTAAATTTCTAGTGAGCAATATAAATTAGATTGACATCGTCCACGAACTTTTCGAACAACCCTCGTAATATTAAAAATGTTCTTGGGACCACTTGGTGGCACCACCACCACCACTTATTACTGATAACGGTTATTAAAAGTTTTATAGACCCATAAAGTTTCCCGAGTAATAATGTTCGAAACATACTTCAACGTAGTTTACAATTGTGCAGTATTTCAGTTTACAATCGTTAGAGTAACCAAATTTCAGGTTAGCTTATTGGCCCTGTCATATTCTTGAGGTTCTTGGAAAAGTTGAATAGGTATTCTTCTTGAAGTAGTTAACCATTTCCTAGTGCGTTTTTGATTAAGTGGATTAAGATGATTGGGTAATTCATTTCAGTTTTTTTCAGTTTTCGTCAGGTGAGCCTTACTGCCTCCGAGTGTCTGATTTATTATGTAATTAATTGTCGCATTAATTATCCAATCATCAACCCTTAATTATCTGAAATAAAGTATTAAAAACAGTACTGCCTCTGAGTACTCTCAGTTCTTTGATGAATTTCCTTATTGGCTGCTAGCTTCTACGGGCTTAGTGGCTGCTGTTATTGGCTGCTAGCTTCAGCCTGGTCCAGTGAAAATAATATTAAAGATATATTTACAGTTTATATCGTGATGTGAAGACCACTTAACACAACTTGAGTACTCTTAACTTATCTTTTTACTCGGCATCCGCTTAGAAAATATTGAAACTTCCTTACTGAATGATCAAAATTACATACAAACCTCAGGGAACCCGAATTTGTAAGGAAGAGTTTAAAACTTTGGACAATACGTATGCATATTAACACACAAATTCCAGGAAGACCAAGGATTCCAAGAATGAGTTTTTATCTTGCTCAACCTAGTCAAATATGAGGCAAGTACGAGTCTCTCTCTCTCTCTCTGGTCTAGTAAAAATCATTGTTCATTATCTCCATATCCCTCCGAAACACATTTTTGGTTACAACTTGCAATTTTATCTTATTCCTCATCATTGTTTTTTCTATTCATTTATTGATAAAGCTAAAATTTTACTCCATGTTTGGTCTGCCACCAAAGAAATGCGTCAGTCTTCTTGACTGGGTAACATAATCCTAATTTATTTTTAAAAATTTAATCTTTACAACGCACTGAACTGTTGAGCAACATACATTTGATGTTAACGTCATAGAAATATGACGTTACCTTTTCCACGCAGGCACTATAAAACGCAGTACAAGTTTCATTAAAATGAAGCCTAAATGATATCATGACTTAATATTTTAATAAGAAAAAAACCTTTCTTATTTATGAGATATTAGCAAATATAAAATAGAAGAAAATTGGCAATAAACAGCTGTTAAAATGAAGATTAAACGAACTTTTTAAAGTGCGTGAAAATGCTTGATTGCGGGAAAACGGTATATGCGTGATTTGCGTTAGAAATAGGAAATGGTATATGTGTTAAAATGCGTGACTGTTGGGAAGGGGTTAAAGTATAATTTATTTATTTTAAAAATAATAACCTCCTAGGTAGTAGATGTACTTCTTATAACTACTTGATCATGATATAAACGTCTGTTTATCTTTCTTCACTAAAAATGTAAATAGTGGGATCTGATACTTTTTCGCTGAAGGCAAACGGTGAAAAAATAAAAAAAAAATTTAAAAATGATAAATATTCCTTAGTACCCACAAATGATGAAATATAGCTAATTTTATATCGGTTTTCCTCCTGAATTTTGGTCATCAATGGTTCATCAAAATATATGTTTGATAATTAATTGTTGCTTTTCCTCTTGACCTTCTGAAGTTAATATGTTGCTTTTAACTAGGAAGGATATGAAGATAACGAACAGTATTCAATATCAAAGTCCAAGAAACAATACAAAATAGAAGCAGAGCAAACACGGACCTCCGAAACATCAGAGGTGGGATCAGGTGCCATGGAGGAGTGATGCATGTTGACAGCAATTCAAGAATAGTGTAATTTATTAAAGTATTTACTTTCAATTCCTTTGCAACATTGCAAATATTATCATAAAAATATAAAAACATGAAAAAAGAATTACATCAGAGATCAATAAATATACCTTTGTATGAAATTGCTTAATTCTGACGATGACTTCGATAGCTGAATACATGTACGTCATTAAATGATATCCTTTTTGAACCAACAAGAACATTGTAATGTTACACCCTGACGGTATTTTTGCTTTATTTTAATTAAGCAATAAGATATCATTTTTAGTTATTCATTGGGGTATGACAAAGGGCGTTATAAACTATTGAACCCCCACCCAAAACCATAATAGTTCATGGATAAATCACTGTTTTACATGTTCAGCAAACGCTGTGTCTGACGGGCCTCTTGTTAAATGATGTTCTGTCAATACTAAAAATATTGAGTGTCGTTAAAATATCAATTAAGATAATTTTAAAACGCATATGCAGTGCAAACAGCTGTAGTTGGCGATTTCAACAATCGTGCTTTAAACTGCTTGTAACGATGAAATGAAGAAATTTTACTGAAATGAGCTTTCGTGACAAGTGGTTATTTTTAGTAATATTCTGAATATTAAAAAAAGAAACGACGAATGAACATTTATTTTGTTTTAGTGGAATAGATATGCTTTCAAAATTGCTTTCAGCTGTTAGAAAATCTCGAATGGACTTGAACAAAAGAACACGATTACAATTTAAACATGGAAACCAAAAACCTCGTGCATCTGGCCGAAGACTGAAATCCTGTTTACATCCATCATTCATTTCAGCGAAAGGTATGTCTCTTTCTTTCTTTCACTCATACTCTCTCTCTCTCTCTGTCTCTCTCTCTCTCTCTGTCTCTCTCTCTCTCTGTCTCTCTCTCTCTCTCCATTTTCTGATCTTTATAATTCACACTTATATTGTAATATAAAAATTATGTTTAGATACTTTAGTATTTTTCGACTAGAGTAACATGACACTTGACAATGGTTCTATTTCCTTTTTAGAAATTTTAATCTTTCACAACAAATCTCTATGAATGCTGACAAAGCAGATAACAAAATTGTCTTCGTTTGAGAGTCTCATTATATAATTGTATTGCATTCAAAATCCATTCAATCAGTAATCGTCACGGGAAAACAATTTTACTGATTTTGCTTCCTGTTTTCACCCACTAGAGGCATTAATTAGGGTTAGTCCTCGCACACCACTCAAATAATAAGGGTTAGTCCTTGGACACTTTTGGATTGATAATGTGTTTCTTCGAACCCACCCGAGAGATAATAGTGTTAGCCTGGTCCTTGATTGATTTGGATTAGTCGAGCACCCACCCAAGATATTGAGGTTATAGTATACTGGGTATCATGCATGTTTTGACTGATTAGGGTTAGTCTCCCACCTACATCCAAAAGATGAGGGTTAATCTTTGCATTTATTATTTATTTGTATTTATTACAATTGTATAAACAATCAGGCCTTGGCATTGCGCGGCATTGCATTTTTGCGCAGAAGTAATATGAATGTTAATTGTTTTCTGCACTTTCGGACTATGGTGTGTCAAACCACGGGGTTTGGCACAGACCATCGGACTTCGGCGTGACCATCGCAATCTGGAGTCCTACATATATACTGGATTCCGAAACTTCATAAGAATCCTTACAAATAAAGATAGATTGCGGGCTCCAGTAAATACTCAACCAAGCCTCTTTCTTTACTCCTCACTAAGATATTGATAGTAGTGAAGGAAAAACCTAAAGAATACTGTGCAACAAAATATTCAGGAAGTGTTGTGAATAAGATGTGGATGCTCAAAAATTCCAAAGAACTTTTGGACATTTTGAAATCAAAAGATTTTACCAAAATCAACAGCTTAAAAGCTCATGACTTGTCAACTTTAAACACAATCATATCCAACGATAAACTAAGGTCCAGGCCTTTTGGTATTATTGACAACTGTTTTTTTTTTTCAAAATAAAATGGAACTCATAAATTTACTTACTTGCTCATTGGTCATTAGCGAAATTATTTTGTTAAAACACATTCTGATTGCACAAACAAGTACTCTGAAATTGACAAAAAATGCTTGAGTTTCTGATTGACAATATCTGTGGTTTTTGAAGACCAGGTCTTCCAACAATCTATTGAAATTCCAATAGGTACCATTTGTGCTCCATTATTAGCAAACCTATTTTTGTATCCATATGAAACAGAATCTGTGCAATACCTTATGCACGAAAAGAATAAAATACTTCCTTTGGCCTTCAACTCAACATTTAGATATATCGACGACGTATTGTCAATTAACAATGGTTATTTCCATTCCTATGTGGATACGATATATTCTGGTGAGCTTGAGATAAAGGATACCACAGAGTCTGACACATCTGTTTCATACTTGGATATTTTACTTGAAAAGGACGTTAATGGTAATCTAATAACCAAGCTATATGATAAACGTGATGACTTTAACTTTTCTATCGTCAACTTCCCTTACTTATGCAGCAATATAAGAATAAAAAACATCAACAGTCTCGTTTAAAATCATCATTTCGTAAGTTATCTGGTCGATACAATGACCTTGTCAGCAAATACAATTTTTCATTGAGTCAAATGCTGACTAACGTTTTTTTTTATACTACCTGTTAGTCCATTATTTATACACAGAATTGACGATGGATTTTTTCCGTTATTTCCCGATCATGACAAGGAGTACATAGCGGTTGTGACCGGTCAGCAGGGAATGCTCACTTCTCAATGGCACCTGATCCCACCTCTGATGTTTCGGAGGTCCGTGTTTGCTCTGCTCCTATTTTGTATTGTTTTATGGACTATGATATTAAATACTGTTCGTTATTTCCATATCCTTCGTCCTCATGATATGATTTTCACTCATTGTAATTAAGACGCCACCAATTACCGATCAAAGGATGGAAATTAGATGTAAATTCATAAGTAATACGCAAAACTGACTGAGTATAAAAAAAAAGAACGACACACTTTGACTTCCTTTGTTCTGATTTTTTTTTTACAAAAATGTATAAAGCTAGTATAAAAATGTATAAAACTAATATAAAAATGTATAAAACTAGGGTTGCACAGTAATTTGATGATTAATCATTGCGTTTCCAGATGCAAATAACAAAATGTCTTTGTGTTGTGCAAGGCATGTTGTCATCCTAAGAATTGTGTTCGACAAGGTTTTTGTTGATGTTTGTTAAGCAATATGATTTTAAAAAAAAGAGTTACATATAATAGTTAAAGAAAAATTAAAATAATATACTTGCAAGAGAAACTAACATTAAAGAGAAATGACACTTTGTGTAACTGTATCTAAAATAAACATTTTTGATTATTGATATGATTAGAAATAATGACATTATGATTTTTTGCATGAATTGCATTCATAGAAGGTTTTTAGTTTGTTAATTGTCTTTTGTGCAATGGCTTTCATGGTGTTTAATTCTAAAAAAAAAAGCTGAGTTAAGGAATATCTGTAAATTTTAAGTACGGTACAATGTCACCGTGAATACTGGTACTTCAAGCCCCAATATAAAACACAACCTTTGATACCTAACTGATCTTTTTTGAGTAAAAAAACATTCAAAATTTATGGTCATGACTCATTCTTGTCAACAATATTGAGATCTGGTGGTGTGATTTTTAGGAGATCATTCACTGCAAACAAACATCAAGCTAAAACATGATTTTGTTTTTCAAGTTTTTTCAAGACAGACTCAAATTTCACCGTTTCAATAAAGTCACAGAATGAAATGTGGAACAGATTTTTTTTTTTATTAAATGTGAACCTGTGAAAAATTACTACCTTTGCTTTTCAATAAGGAGTTCGCTGTCTCTGTGACAACCACCAGGATATTGTAAAGCGCAAACCGAGTCCTTCAATGGCTTTCCAGATCTTTTTGTTGATTTTATTCTTCAACTATTGAGTTTTCCATATCCTTCTGTGATGACAAGGCGGCCAATCTTTGGGAATAATATTTTTACTCTAAAGTACGAACCAAACGGGAATATTTATACCTTCTTTTTATAACAGCTTGTAGGAAACACTTTCAATGTCTAATTACATTTTTATGTTGTTCTTTAATTTACAGGATTAATTAAACATGTTACATTTACATTAATGATTTATTCCTTTAGAAATGTATTTGTTTGGTGTGTCCTAGGGTGGTTGTGTTTATATTTCGATATTGAAATGAAAAGTTTTCGAAATTGCAGATTGATGAAGTAATTATAGAAAGATAAATTATGTAAGAAAATTAACCAAACATGCTAAATTATAAAATAAAAATTGTGTAATATAAAATAGGTAAACATGCAAAACAGAAATGCAAAACTACGGAATACAACTAAAGATACTAATTTAAGCCCCTTAAAGATAATTGTCTATTTTTTTTTTTGGCTTTTTCTCATCATGGCAATGAACGCATGGGGTTTTAAAAAAAGCTGCTTCTTCCTTTATGGCACCTCATCCCATGACCGATGATTCAAAGTCTAAGTTTACTGTTTATCAAAAAAATTTTAAAGGATTTTTTTTAAAAAATCGAATACAAATTTAGATAATTGAATTGTATAATGTGTAAAACTACTGGAGAATTAAAAAAAATATTTATGCAAAACTAGTTCGATAGATTCAATTTTCTCGACCAATTTTCGAAATCAGTTTTTTTTTTTCTAAAAACAATTACCAGGGTAAACGCATGTAGTAGAGCAACAGATTGAAAAATTGTTAACACAACACAAGAAAATTTGATTATCTTATCAAAATCGATAAGTATATCTTAACATGTACAGAAGTTGGTAAGCATACTGTATGTTACAACAATTGAAGAACAATACAAGCTCTAAAGTCATATTTTCACTTTCACAAGATTCCATAAAAATTATTGAATCATTAATAATTATCAATAATTAATAAAAATTTATGATTTACAATATGCTCATATTTGATAATTGAATACTAAGCATTCTATTCAAGGGTGAATATCTGCATTTGCAAATATTTGCCTCTTATAAGACACTATTTGAACAAGGCGTTTTACATCTCCGTAAAACGCGTTCGTCATGTGACCATAAATTAATTTAAGAAATGAATGTAATATTTTTTCCTTTGATCGATGTATCAAAGAAAAATTTGGACGGAAAACTTCATCAATGCGCATCTTTTCATCTGAATTTCAAACCGATCATATATAAAAAAAAGTATCACAACATGCCAGTGCTGTAAAGCCTGAAAGAGCCTGCTTCCGACTGTTTGAGATAAAAAGGAATTCCGTCCTAATTCAGGCAGTGTCGTTTTTCTCGATCATTCGTTTCCCAAAATTGAACAGATTTGGTCCTAACGTTTTTCCCCGCTTTTAGCATAAAAAAAACTTTTCTTCAGAATTCTGTTGTTCATACCAGATATCTCAAAGCCGAACATTTAACAAAATATTTCGATTTCTTTCCTTCTTTCCCAAAACTGTATTGTTGTTATGCAGACGATTTGATTTGTTTAGCAAAGGGGGACAATTAAAAAAGAAACAATAGTAGAAAATAAGTCAAGAACGTAACGGACAGGTTTCAAAATTCAGGAATATATTCATTAAAGTATAATTATTCAATTATTCCTTTAAAAGTAACCTGGAAGCGGGAAATATACATGTTGAGACTGCCAAAGTAGTTCCCGCTGCTCAGTGCAAGCGAACTCTAGATTTTATTGATGCAGTTATCAAAAGAATTTTATAACCAATCACAATCAAGTATTTTATAGAAATTAAATGATTGTTTAGTCATAAGCGATCTACGTGATTTCTTAGTGACGTCATAAGTGATCGGCGTGTTCAGCACATTAAATTTACACCGTTGAAATTTGAAAAAAAAAACGTTTTTATGAAAGAAAAACTTTGTACCATATTATTTGAAATCAATCAATCATAAATGTAAATATAAGTAACAAGGTATCTTTTTTCTTAAGTTTTATTGAGATGTAAAACGGGTTGGCACGTGATCAAATCTTCCAAGGCTTTATGGGATTTTATCATTTGACCAACACATTTTACATCACAATACGACTCAAAAAATGAACTCGAACGAATAGACATGTTTGTCATGAAATGCTAGCGAGCTTCATGAAATATGCCTACGTGACAAGTCTGTGTGACTCACACACCAATAAAGGCCGGTATACACGGTAAGATCTGTATTATAAGATTTGTATTTTAATACAAAATCTTACTGTGTATACACTCTCAATACAGTGTATCATAAGATTTTTCGAATCTTATAAAACTGTATTAAGAATAGAGCAATGCTCTAACTTTAACTTACCTATCACTTTCAACTAATGAAATGTAATGACACTAGGGGTCAACCTATTTTTATCATTACTAAATAAAGCACATGGTAAACAATAAAAGTCGACTATACAAGTAAAGACATCGAAAAACTCGTGGGTTAATGGGAAGGGGAAAAGGACTTGTAGAATATATCGAGCAGTGCATAGTACGATGGTTGACACTGCTATCAGAACCTCATCCTCCATTTTTATTACTTTGACAGAGACAGAAATATGGCGGGGAAAACACGTTGGAATACGTGAGTTTATTTACAATCTTATAAAATATGTATTAGCGTGAGTACAGGAAAGTATTATAATACAAAAGTATTATAATACTTGCATTATACTACAAATCTCATTGTGTATACCGGCCTTAACTCACACAAAACTTAAAAACATTCCTTATATAAATGATTTAATTTGATGCAAAACTGAATTTTGAAATGCTTCAAAAATAAAGTAATGCAGTTTTTTCAGGTAAAATCAAAGTTTTATTATTGTAACACAAGAGAAAAATGTTCTTGCATAGTTCTTTTATTCTTGACTTGATAAATATCAATGGTTATGATTATGGTGATGATGATGACAGTGGTCCTAAAATAAACAATACACAATTGAAAATGATAGTCATAAAAAAAATAAATGTAAACAAGTACAATATCACCTCTTGACATTTCAATATTAGGAAAAAGTAATGTTCACTTCTTTAAGAAATATTTATGACAGTCAGACTTCCATTACACTTTATCATACAGCATATAATCTAAGCAAGAAATAAATATGCAGTATATATAATAAGTAATAAAAAAAATGTACACAGTTCACAAACCTAAGTAAGGAATGCAGTATGGCTTCCGGTCACTGTGACGTCATCACTCGAGGACTGTCCACTATAAATACAATCATGTCTTCCTACTCAATTCATACAAACTATACATACATGTACTTGACATTAGGAACCACTATTATAATAAAAATGTTTTGCATTGAACAATCTTTTAAAATCATATATAACATCAGGGCATCTATTATTTTTAACCTATAAACATACTTATAAACAAATGACTAGATGGTAACATCACGACATCATTTCTGACTAGTAATAAATAACTTTCAATCGGGAAATTACACAGTTGCATATTTCACAAAATATATAATAATCATTCACTTGTGACATAAGTACCTAGTCTAATATAAATGTAAGACAAAAATATCATTACTCACATGTATCAGACAAAAGGCGTTTTGTGCAACAAGGGTGACATACGTCTTCACCGATCAACATCTACTGTGAAAATACCGCCAAAAGATGGCCTACTGTACATTCGGTAAATTGACCAATCAATGGACAGATTCACAAGTGTAAAAAATAAATTATAAAAATTACTTACAGCCAAATACTAACGTTATTTCAGTTATTCAAAAAGGATTTAAACATAAAAATAATTTTCCTTTTCATAATTTGTTAACTTTATAAAAATTACAATCTGAATCTCGAACCCGATGCAAAATATACTTCGCCCTCTTACATTATTAATGTAAATGGATTAAACACGTTGATAAAATAAATATCATTATAATAAATATTTGATTTTTATATTGGTAAATGAGCTAGCTGGAATTAGGTATTTTATTTCAGTTTTCAGATTTTTTTTAATTTAACACAACTTATATCTCCTTTGTATGAAACTTAATGACAGAATTACTTTTACAATTATTGTACTTAAAAAATCCGAAAAAGAGGTGATCGTGGTTACCTAGAATGATCGATGTGACAAGCTATCTTAAATGTTTGACGTATATCTTTTCATATCTTTTCATATGATGTTAAGAACATGTATAGACTGTCAACTCATGCCATCAAATCACATCTATTGTAATACTGATAGAAAAAATTGAAATAATATGTTTTATGCATTCATTCAATTGTATATTTGCATTTTTATCGTGAGTATATAGTTTTATGATTATTATGTCAAGTGTTAACGAAGGCTTCGTAAATTACATAAACCTGCATGTTATGTTATGTTCGAATTGTCTCGAGGGGGGGGGTTACAGTGTGATCAGATTGTCATATGATTCTTTGTTTTGACAGAACCAAATCCAGATATTTATATAAATATTAGAAAACCGTAGGATCTCTTAATTTTAAGTCTCACCTTTGAGTCATTCTTGAATGACATACAGTGTATTCATTCTTATTTTTGTATTTTCACAAAATAGGAAAAAATTACAAAGAAAGCGGTTAGAAATTTGATAAGATGCGTTTAGTTGTCTTCATTCTCTAAGCACCAAGCCCATCCATTCATGTAGCATTTTTATGACCATTAACCTGTAATTTATATACAAAATAGCTTTAACAAGTTTTACCCCAAACTTTACTATAAATGACAAGTCCTTATTTAAATGACATGATGAAATTTCGGTAAATTCAAGTTGTGGAGTTGTACTTTTACATGTATTCTATACGATATATCCTAGTGAGGTTAAGAAAAAAGATTTCACAAATTCTGACACATATGTTTCATATTTGGATATTTTACTTGAAAAAGACGTTTATGGTTATCTAACAACCAAGCTCTTTGATAAACGCGATGACGTTAACTTTTCAATCGTCAACTTCCCTTAATTTTGCAACAACATGCCTTGATCACCTGCATACGGAGTTTAGTCATGGACATAACTACAACAAATATTTTATGAATTGATAATACATCGTCTGTACATCTATGTATATTCTCGTATTCTTCAAGTGTTTTATTCTTCTGAAATATCAGATTTTTAATAAATTCTGCTTCATATGAATACAAAAATAGGTCTGCTGAAAATGTACCCATCTTTGTAAGATTTTTAAACAAGTTTCGGAATCCAAACTGGCATATGATTTTGGAGAATACCCTTCTTAGAAAGGGAACCATGGCTATAAGTAAGTGCACCACTTGTAAAATAAAATCCAAGTTCCTCTAAAATACAATTTAAATAACGAGTCTACTAACAAAGACGATGTTGTTACCCTTTGTTGTCGGCAGGGACCAGTACATACTGTGTAATCTATTATCAAATCGAATCAAAGCCAAACAACAACTTAACCTGATTATTTACATTTTCAAATAAAGATTGAAGGATATTTATTTGACTAGATATCTTTGATAAATTAATTCTTTTAGATATATTCTTAACCTTATCTCCTCGAATGTATATTTAACTTTTTTAATGTCCCGTAATATTTCCGTCTTATGCCGGAAAAAATTAATCTTCAAAATGATTTGACACAAAACATTATATACTGACACGCAAAAGAAACGCAACACCCCACTTTAGGGGGAAATAATTATATAAAGTAAAGAATTTTGCATCTTAAAATTATGGATATCTTCAATTTGGAAACATCGGTAATTGAAGTGTTGAACGATTTTCATACCATAACCGGAAGTCAAGTTTTAGTCTGCTTAACAGAAATAAAATATTGCATGTTTAACAAAACATTTGGCAATATTGTGGAGTTTTAAGGCTTTTTACTGTTCATCATAAGTAATGCAGCAATATTTCAAAAAATAAACTCCCCTTTCGTTTCCCGAAACGATGCTAAGGCTTCTTGAAAATGGCTTAAGTACGCATTTTAATTGCTCTAGCTGGAAAGGATCACTTCATTATAGATAAGGATCTGACCAATAGGACCGGGCTTGGTTTTATTCTCTACAAAAAGCTTGTCGATTTCCGTTCTGATTAATGACATTAGGCTGAATACATATAGCAATTTGTTTTTCCTAAATCTTTATTTCAGTGAGCAGAGATAGGAGGATAATTGATTTTCTGAGTTTGTTATCTCCAAATGTAATAATTGATACTATAGTATTTGTCTTTACTTCTCATTGTGCATAAAGGTAATGTGTACTGTCTCTGAAATTCTATTCTTCATGTCTAGGCTATTTATCCGTGGATATAATAAAAACTTGTCATTAATGTGTGCAAATTATAAAGGCCTAAATGAAATCCAGGGGAGTGCATTTACTGAAATATGTATCCAAAATCAATGTGATAAAATTCTAAGGAATATATACAATTGAAATTCATCGCAGCTCAATGCTGCCAATACCCGTATTGAGTAACACACGGTGAGTTATTCTTGTCCTCGGAGAAAGTGTGCTTATACTGAGGTTCGTTCCACCTGACCGACAACTGAACATTGGATTGTAACGATTTGATATCTCCTTAGTGTTTCTTATACAATGAAGCGCATTGAAGTGGTAAAATTTTCCATTTGAATGGAACGTATTGAGCTATCTTTAGAACGTTTATTGTCATCTTATGACACGCCCATTTCTTTAGAAATGGATAAAACGGTCAATTTGTTTATCCGAGTAATAGTAAGATCATATGAAGAGAAATCTTCGTCATGAAGAATGGGCGGAGCGAAGCGGAGCCCATTCTTCGTGACGAAGATTTCTCTTCATATGATCTTACTGACTTAGAACAGAACCTCAGCCAATCAAATGAATGGATTAAAAATAAACTCCTCCCACGGCTGTGTCATATATAAGGCTCAACTTGACCGCTCGTTGTACATATCGAGCACGCAATCAATATCGAACACACGCGGTTTCAGAATGGACTCCAAACCCATTCAGACTGGCACAGGATTATGTGAAATAGCTTGATTTAATGGGAAAATGGTATGGTGAAGAAATTAAAGTTACTAAACTCATGAATACCCATGTAACAAAAATCGTTATATCTATATTTTTGAAAAATGATTGTGTTAAGATGACAAGACCATAGTCAGCAGGAGTGGGTATCGCTGTCTAATATCAAATAAAAAATTGATGAAAATTGTGATTAAATCTGTCTTGAAAGACAAGGTTCGTCTCCGATATACATGACGATGGTTGTATTTTCTGTATGTACCGAAATGTGAAAAAAAATAATATTCAAAAAGGCGACAAAAGATTTCAGTTGGAAAAAAGTGTAGCAAGACCTAGAAAGTTTAAATATCATTGTAAACAGCACGTGGGTTTTGAATAGTTTCTTTTTGTGTGCTGAAGAAAGACCAATGAAGACACACCCATATAACTGTCAAGTGAACCAATCAGACACCGTTGAATTTTTCAGAAATAGAAGAATTCTTCACCATGAAGAATCAATTCTTCGCGAGAAATGGAAGCATTTGATTGGCTGAATAAGTAGGTTATGTTATAAATACCTGTAGAACAGGTTTTCCATAAATATAATAACCAATGAACATGACGGTCTAAATAAACACCGAGTAAACACGTGTTCGACCGAAACATGTGTTGTGGTGACATCAATAGACATGATAAGTTCAAAAATATGTGCATATTCGTTGCAATTTGTGTTTTACAGAAGCGGGGAGTCTTTAATTCTCTCTTCTGATTTTTGAAGCTCCATTTCAGTGTAACTCATATTGCTTGTCGCGAAGAATGGGGTGTCCTAAAACATTACGACGAATATTTCTTTCTCGTTTCTTATAATATGGGCGTGTCATTATGTTATAATTGACGTTCAAAACATGACTCAGAACGTTTCAGCCAAAGGGAAAAATTTACCACTTCAATGCGCTTCATTGTATCAAGAATGGGCATGCATAAGGGATAGAAAATTGAAGGAAAAATATACAAGTCTACAAAAAAAAATTAAAATAGTCTTTGAAAAGGCGAAATTTAAAACTTTGTAAGTGTTGTACCAGGTGGATTCGAACCCCCGACTTTAAAAGAATAGTATCCAAGGTATAAAAGTCAGCGCATATATCAAATGAGCTAGTCTGACTATAAGAATAAATTGCATAAATTTAAAACAGATTATGAAAATCTGGTTTCCTTATTTTTGTAGGTTTTTTTGTGAATTTCGACTCCAGGGCAAGGGTGCCCCTAAAAAATCTTATCTTAAATTATTCCTTACATCCTAACCTATCAAAATATCACAATTTTATTTAGGGGCAGGCCTGCCCTGATGGACTTCAAGGCCAAAATTCATACAAAAATCAACGCTTTAAAGGACAAAATGGTGTTTCGATCAACTTTGAAGGTTTATTGTAAAGTTGTAAATAATAAATTTTAGGTATTAAATACAAATTTAAAAAATTTAGACATATGTACGGTAGAAAACAACAAATAAAGATTGATTTTTAAATGTCACTTTTTCCGGGAAATTTTTCTCTCCTATAGGTCAATTCGTTTGTTAAAGCGAATACATCCTTTCAATGTAAATGTGATGGAGAGTTGCCGATGCAAAAATTCACTATATTACGCCTCAACAGGGTCTTATGTACATTGTATCATATGCATTAAGGACAGTCCTTGTACAAGGGTGGCTACACTGCTCTAAGTTAGAGAAAATTCGACCTTATCATCTGAAAAACGGGTATTTAAAAATGGCAAAAAATAATTCCTTCGCTTAGATCTCGATATTGATAAACCTTCTGCATCGTAGGAATTAAGCTGCAATTTTTGTTTAGGGCAGTCTTGCACGTTTTACTTGAATGGCTGGGAGGGTGGTGATTTAACAGTCATACATTACTTAGTAAAGTAAAAAGATAAACATTTAACATTTTTATCAAATATCTGATGTTCTGAAATGTTAGTTTAACCTTACTGTATTCATTTTTGAAAATCATTGGATGAAAAATCAAACGTTTGTAGATTACTGTTTGTTGCGTTTCTTTTGCGTGTCAGTATATAATGTATGCACAAATACGAGCTTATCAGACAAATGGTTTTATGTATTATAATAGAAAACAAAATATATTTGTTCGTAAAAATAAAGCATGGCAAGATGCAAAGATTCACCCACAAGAAAACACGCCACAATTGATTCTTACATTACGTCGTTAAATGTCCAATGTGCATTATTATTTAAAAATCCTGTATGCAGAGTGAACTCTAGAGTGTATGGAAATTGATAGCAGGTATTTCAATAGGGTTTCAAAACCTTTTTTACAAATAGAAAAGATTCTTCTGCAAAAAGATTCAGTGCTTACTGTAGATCACTAAATTTTCGTGACACCTTATTTTCGCGAGATAGTCATTGACTCTTGATTAGCGAGACAAAATTTTCACGAATTGTGGTTATTGCTCTATATAATCTTAAGGAATGCTATTATACGCGAGAATTAAATTTTCGCGAGCACACTGTCTCGCGTAATTACGCGAAAATAAAGTTCCCGCGAATAAAAAGTGATTTACAGCATTGAAATTATGAACCTTCTAAACAGAATTTTTATTTTTCAGTGTTTTTTGTACTACTGGCTTTCTGTGGGATATATATCCTTCTGATTGTGAAAGCGTCTGTGATAAAATACTGTGTTCCTTCCAGCAATAGTCTTACATCTGCTTGCAAATGGAAAATTAATTATGATGATCTGACTCAAGGATTTTTTAAAATGAGACAAAGAAATGGAAAATTTTATAAGGACACTGATATCACGAAACCGTGTTTGATTTCAACATTAACTTCAGAGATAAGTATGAATCTATCTATTTATCTATCTCATCTTGTGTGCCAATCTTCAAGCGAATCAATTATGTTTCCGCAAGTTCCTCTATATAAATTTCAGTTCGAGGAGAAAAATCATTCAATATTGTCATTCATTTTTTTGTAAACACCCTCAAACACTCCAATATATAAAAAATAATAATAATAAAATAAACGAATTAGATCATACACACGTGTAATCTTACATAACTATGTGCTTCGATAGATAACAGAACTCATTTTTTCAGTGGGAAATAGGACAGTGGATGTTAATCCTTGTGTTCTGGCAGATTGTCAGACTTTGAGTCTCCATGTTGAATATAACATTTTAGAATCGTGTAATATGAGGTATTGCAAGAAATCAAAGTGCGAACATGTCAATTGTCCAAAAGGAACTAACGCATCAAAATCAAATGTTCATATTATACAAGAGCCTTCTCATAGGGATGCTATACAGAACTGCACTTCTGTTGCATTTTCTTCTGCAAGAAGCACAGGAATGGTCGGCGGACATTGGACACCAACAAACTGCAGACCGACACGTCGTGTTGCAATCATCATACCGTTTAGAGCTAGAGAGGAACATCTTTGCATTCTTCTTAAGAATCTTATCCCAATTCTAATGGCTCAACAAACAGAATTTAGAATTTTCGTGATTGAGCAGGTGGGGTGATTTGCTCTATGTTTTGTTAAAGGTATCTCATGCAAGTACTCTTCAATAAAGGAAAAATTGGTTACGGCCTAATTGGTGCATCAAACCCCTTGTTTGATGTAAACAACAAAAACACAGTTAAATTGTAATAGTGTGTAGGTAGTTGAAAACGTAAAATTATGTTTTTTTTCAAAACCAGCACTTATTTTGATTCAAAGCTTAAACAAGGGCCATAAAGAGAGAGCGAAAGATGGACATTTTCACGAATTTTCCCAATTCAGGTTGAATTTTGTAAAATTTGAGTTTTTTTTCATTTCTGTAAACATAGGGCAGAATTTTGCTTATCTGTAATTTTTATACACAATATACCTATGATACGAAATGTAAAATTAATGGTAGATAGGCAATATTGTTCTCTGTTTTTGTAAACAAAATGTACCATTTAATTGAAGAAAATTTGCATGAAAATTATATTTTATTGATATATTTTCTGATTGTCCTCTGATTTCTGTGTATTCAAAAATTTAGAACCAATATCCATTTCATGGAAGGGATGACTAGTGGTTTTTTATATATTAGAATCATAAACGGTTGCATCATTCTCTAAGACACGCCAAACCAGGGGTGCAAAACGGGTCTATCTTGCCTATCTTGGCCTTTAAGAAAAACAGATTTTCATTAATGCAATATTATATTGTAGATAGGAAATACAACATTTAATAAAGGAAGACTTATGAATGCAGGTTTTCTCGAAGCAGGAAAATTATTTGACTTTAATTGTGTTTTCTTCCATGACGTCGACCTAATCCCAGAAAATGATAGAAATTTGTATTATTGTGGTGACCAACCACGCCATCTGTCGGTGGCTATCGACGAAGATGGTTACAAGTAAGATTTTGAGTTTCTTTTTCATCAATATTTCAGTCTTATTATGATTCCACTGAAGTATATGTACAAGATATCGAACTGCATATAGTACAATGAAGTAATAATTTAGTAAAATAGCTTTTAAAACAATATTATATAGCAAATTTCTATTTAAAAATATTCTATAAGGATAAGATTTTCTCATAAATAAATGCTAAACATTCATCTGATTCTTACGAGTCAAACCTTCACCAAACTTAAATCCACATTACAGGGGCATGATTAAATACCAGTACAACTTACATAACCGCAACATTTAAAAACAAATTTAAAATACGATGAGTTCTTGAGACCCATTATTCACAAACGATCGGTGCTTGAAGAAAATGAAAACGATACCGTCAAGAAAAATGTTATTCAAATCTTTATATTTTTCACACTAAGCCTTTTACTCTCATTATTAACGTTCAATAAGCTAAAGCATTGACGTTATTTTCTAAATATTTTGTACTGTTCTTCACTTGAGTTTCGTTTAAATACATTTTATTCATTGAATTCTAGTTCTGTTCTTCACTTTACAAAATGATACAAACATGTTGTCACTGCAGGTAAAGGAAATTATATTCATGAGTTTTTGTTCCGTTGTTTCATGTCAATAAGAACTAATGTCAATACTGTGTTAGATATTTTATTATGCCCCCGGAACCTAAGATTGGTTGGGGGCTATAGTTTTAGCTCTGTTCGTCAAAGTGACGTTTATCTGTCTGTTTGTCTGATCTGTTTGTCCAAAAAACTTGAACCTTGCCAATAACTTCTGACTGGTTGAAGCTATGGCTTTCGTACGGAAGCCCATTAGTGCCAACCTCTATAT
Source organism: Saccostrea cuccullata (assembly GCF_032062105.1). NCBI lineage: Eukaryota > Metazoa > Mollusca > Bivalvia > Ostreida > Ostreidae > Saccostrea > Saccostrea cuccullata. The sequence continues at coordinate 45,456 of NW_026932513.1, forward strand.
ATAAAGGAAACGCAATATATATAAGCAAACCTCTATATATAAAGAAAATGCGATATATATAAACAGAACCTCGATATATATAAAGAAAATGCGATATATATATAAACAGAACCTCAATATATATAAAGAAAATGCGATATATATAAACAGAACCTCGATATATCTAAAGAGAAATGCGATATATATAAACAAAAACTCGATATATATAAAGAGAAATGCGATATATATAAAGGGAAAATTTTCCATCACGTGATCCGTATCCCACAGATCTCGATCGAATGATATACAGATTAACCCCAGGCAGGGGAGAAACCAGTAATACCACTCCTGTAATTACGTTCACTTCACTTCACAGAAGCAGCATAATGGTATGTATTATTTAATACTCTTTATCTATATTTCATCATGTTCATACACAATGTATCAATGAGTTGTACAACTTTGCAAAAGAGCGCATACATGTAATCTATTGAATAATTTAATGAAGTTTTTTCTGCTTATATATTTTTCATGTTTTAGGTGAGCTTTATTTTGACGACCTTCCTTGTTCTATGCTTTACAAAGAGAAACTTTGCTGTTTTACCTTTGGCTCCACAGTTAAGAAATTATGAGACTGAAGAGGAATTACTCAGTGCGTATATGTCAGAAGGATATTCTTACGATATAATACTGACGTTTCTGACCACGTATCATGGTTTTGAATGGAGTTTAAGGACTCTTAAAAGAAGGCTTAAATCATTTAACTTGTTTCGGAGGAAAAATCCAAGTCCGATAGGAACTGTAGAAGAAAAAATTAGTTTAGAGTTGAGTGGACCCAGCGGAAATGTGGGTTACAGAGAAATGTGGAAATTGTTGAAGTTTAAGTATCAGTTGTGTGTTTCTAAGAATACGGTAATGCGGCTATTACAAAGATTGAATCCCGAGGGAAGTGTAAGAAGAATCAGACGCCGTCTTCAAAGGCGTGTCTATGTAAGTAATGGCCCCAATTTTACATGGCATATTGATGGCTTTGACAAGTTAAAACCATATGGGTTTGCCATTCACGGTGCAATTGACGGATTTTCAAGACGAGTTCTTTGGTTAGAGGTGGCTGCATCTAACAGCGACCCGGCCGTAATTGGGGAATATTTTCTTAATTGTGTCGAACAATTGCAAGGATGTCCTAAGAAATCTTCGAACAGACCCAGGCACTGAAATGGTATTCTAGCTACAATTCAGACAATATTTACCAATGATCCTTCTAGTCATTTCTACGTGACGTCAGTAAGAAATCAAAGAATAGAAGCTTGGTGGAGTTATTTTAAAAGGAACAGAGCACAGTGGTGGATGGACTATTTTTCGGACATCTATGACTTTGGAATTTATAATCCAGATAATAAATTCCAACGTTCATGTTTTCAATACTGTTTCATGGACTTTATCCAAAGGCAGTTGAATGAAACTGCAATGGCATGGAATTGTCACAGAATAAGACCAAATACCGGGTCTTGTCCGGCTGGAATTCCAAACAAATTTTTTTCCTACCAGAACTTTACTCTAAATGTGACTTTAAAAGGCCCGTCACTGCACAGGAAATCGAACATCTCCGACAAAACACGAAATCTAAGTCTATCTGTGACGATTCTGAAGTTTATGAATATCTTAACCTAGTAAAATCAAGAATTCATTGGAGAACTGCGACTGATGTTGAAAGCGCATTACAGAATTACCTTGAGTTAATGCACATATCTGGCGAGTAATACCTACATGTTGTTCAAGTTTTCATTTTTGCAATATAAATGTCTAAAGAAGTGACATATAAAACAATGAAAATAAAATCAATGAATGCAAATTAACATGGCTTTATTTGTCATACATGTAACACGTATTTGATAATGGCATAAACACGTAGAAATGCACCCTCTCCCTCTACATTCTTGTGGCTGACTGATATAGAGATTTCATGGAGCAATCTACTTTTCCCAGTCTAATTGAGCTTCTAAAATTTACAAGACTATAAATGATATATTTACATATCAAATTTATGCAAAGATGTACGTAAGTCTTAATAATAGATGTACACAAGAAAATAAAGACCATAATATGAGGACAGATTAAGTCAGATATTAGAATTGTATTAAGCGTAGATTTACCTAATAAACATGGTTTTAAAATGTAATTTTGATTAATGTAAAAAAAAATACCCATAAAAAATGATTCAGAATTTTTTTTATCAGGAAAATTAATTTGAAATTTAGGCGTGTCTGTTCTCATGTAATGACCATGCAATTAAACTATGCCCGACCAAAATTTGGGGCATTTAAAATTCCGAATTCCATATTTTCCTTGAACATTTCAAAAGATGGATGAATTGGAATTTTCAATTCAATTCCCACAGGTATTAGCAATGGGGAACTTTCCTCCCCCCTCCTCTTCGTGTAGAAACGACAGAACAGGAGAAGGACTGGTCCGAAGTGGCGGCACTCTGTTTTTTCCCAGTTGCAAAAATCAATAAGTGCTCCAAAGTCACCACAGTGGCTCCCTCTGTAAAAGCAAATTATATGTAAATTTAAAAAATTGCATTTTCATATTTTTTTACTGGGAAGAAATAGTTTCAATATAATTTTCATTGAATAATTGGAAATAACCATTAAATACGTATACAATTTCTCTCTACAGAAAGTTATTTTTATAGAAAAATTAAACATACCCAGTACCCCCTGCATCTTGTAAAAAGTCCCGCCAATATCCAACCAGTCTGTCCTCGACCGTTCTCCGGTTACTTCCGGTGGGACTGACACATGGACGGAAAATATCCTCCATCGATATCGCCGTCAGTTTGATGTTGGTGAACATTAGGCAATCTCTAAAACTCTCTGGGTATGACTGAATGGTGGCCAGCAAACCAAGGGTTTGTAATCCAGACTTAAATCTAACCAGAAAAAAATAAATTTTATACTATTAGATACCTGCAAATGAATCGGAAACATAAAAAAATAATTACTAGTAGATTAATCCCTCGATTTTTTATTTTGCAGGGTTACTATAATTAATATATAAGTATAATAGATTTAAGTTAAAGTACAAAAGTAAAAAAAAAAAAAGAATCCCTGTCAAATGCCGTACGTGTCCTCTCAAGACAGTACTATTTGATCATATCTCTGATTAGTGGCACTTTGTCCTCGATCGATCGTACGTGATGGAAACATCCCGCTAAAGTCAAAGTGCTGCTGTTGGCTTCCATTGAACTTCTTAAATTGTTCAGCGTATCTGCTTGCAGTATCTGAAGAATCGTGATAAATGAATGGGTAAATAATTTAGCTTATTAAAATAGTATTAAACATTTTATATATATAAAAAATTAAAGGTATTATCTTACTATGAAATTTTAAATGCATTAAATTGTACGAAACTAAATTTTATACTATACCGAGTTGAGTGATTGTTTGAATTCAGATTCGGGGATATCGTCAATCGTAGGATGTACATTTTCCGGACCAAACACTAACATATCGAACAATAGTTTTGAAAAAAACATTGGAGGTGGACCTCCATGTACTAGATCAACGGCAACCATAACACCAGCCAGATAGTATTCGTCCCGTTGTATAGCTAGTGAAAAGATATTATATTAATGTTAGTACATGGACATTACTTTTATGTCATTAAATTGCTCTGTGAATATTATCATAATCTTTCTTACCATGGCTATTCAAGGTAAGAATCCTGGACGTCGTGGGACCTTCAAACAAAGTGCTGTTCTGTAGTGCATCCATTAGAAGACGGAGAAACTCGCGTCGTGGTCCGCCTTGGTCTACCGCCTCCTCTGACAATCCAGTATCATCAGTAAATTTAACGAGCAAGATGTTGTTTGGTGCAAATGTGGACCTTCTAAAGCCCCTACAAGCCCCGTCCCACACATTTCTCCTGTTTATGTTAAATCGAGAGATGTCATTTGATTGAATTTGCAGAGAAAGTTCCTGGAGAATTTCCACAGTTGATCGCGGTGGTTGGGAACTGAAATTATAAGACCCTTTAGTTTTAAATTCATGATATTCAAAGCTTTTTCAAAGTGTAATTTCTCGGTTTCTTAATATCAAACTATTGAATGAAATATGAGAATACTCCACCTGCAAGCCGTATCCACTGTTTGCGTATTTTTTGCCTCAGAGGGACTTGGTGGATTAAGATCTTCTTCCTCATCTGAACCATCTGATATAATTGTATATATACTCGCTAAAATGTAAAAAAAAAATCACGTTATTTATTCACTGTAAGTTCTTTTAACTAAATTGTCATTTAAGCAGGACTTAGTATCATAATCATTTTTTTTTCTTAGAGATTGAGTTTCTTTTGTAGTTTTAAATATGCCTAGAAATTGTCATGTAATTTTATTGCAGCACAGCCAAATCCTTCGCTAAAAATCTACTCATTTGGAATACTGAGACCCACTAAGCCCCACCTACATATGCCCTCCACTAATTTTATGGTACTGTAAGGTATTAGTTGTGTATAAAGACCTGTAGGTTGAGGGTTGCTCCATTCTGTCGTTTTCTTGTTTTATTACTCTCGTTTCTGCATCAAGTACTCGATTCTCTGGTTTTGGTGCTGGATTTACAGAATCTATATTTTGGGTCTCTCTTTCAGGTGCACGATTCCTTGATTTTGTAGCTGGCCTTTTACGTTTTAGTATTTCTGGTGTTCCGAGCTCCTCCATGAATCATCACCTACCTTCAACCGAAAGTATACATATACATGTACATATGTATAAAAATATAAAACTAGTGCTAATTGTAACGGGGACCGTTACAGATGTTCCCCAAACGCTCCCCAACTCCCTTTTGGTGCCATATTCCCTGTAAGCTTCATTAAATAGGACAAACTCTATGCATTTGAAATTTTTAACAAGATTTACCCAGAAGTGAACCAAGTTCATTCAAATTTTAGCATTGCATGCGTGCGCATGTGAATGCATATGCGTCATGACCATATCATCATGTCTACACAATCTGTATATTTTAATACACTGAATATTAAAGTATTTAATCCAAAATTATAAAAAAAAAAAATACGCTCATTCAAGTGTATTTTTGATTTTACTCATATCACGTGCACGCACGTGCATACATGAGCATGGTGACCATACCTTCTTGTAGAAGTCCATTACATCAATCTATGTTCTAAATTCCACCCCGCTTGGTTGAAAACCAAGGGAGTTATAGCTGTTTAAAGTTTGAGCTAATCAGATTGCAGCGCACGTACACGCACGTGTATGCATGTGCATGGTGACCATACCTACTTGTAGAAGTCCATTATATCTATCTATATTCCAAATCCCATCCTGTTTGGTTTAAAACCAAGGGAGTTATAGCTGTTTAAAGTTTCAGCCAATCAGATTGCAGCGCATGTGCATGCACGTGTTTTCATGATAATTGCTTTATTTCATGTTGTAGGATATCATAATGCATGGCTATGTTCAAAATTTCAAAGGATTTCGTCAAAAAAACAAGAAAGATCTGAGAATTTAGTATCAGCCAATCAGAGCGAAGCGCACGTGCATGCGCGTGAGATCTTGCTATTTTGACCATATCATATTGTGTATGCTACTAATATATCATCAGATTATGAGTTTCAAAGCATTTTATCCAAAAATAGAAAAGTTATGGCTATATCTATTATATTGGTCATTTCACGCGTTGCACGTGCACGCTCTTGCAAGCCGTGCTGCAAAATGACCTTCATTCTGCAAATCTACATAACATGCCTCTAACCCTAAAAAGGTTTTACCTAAGTCGGATGGTGTTTACAAATCATCCCGGGAAAAAATACCCAGGAAGAAGAAGAAGAAGAAGAAGAAGAAGAAGAAAAATAATAATAACTAGAGCAAAGCTCGTTGCAAAACAACGAGTAGGTCTTCCTTTTTGACCGGAAGCAGCTTTCATTTTTAACAAAAATGAGAAATAACGCCCCAAAAAAGCTTTGAATCCTCTAAAACTATGTTAATTAATGCAAAAATAAGCCTATTTGCTACTTCCGGTTTTACCGGAATGACGACAACGGACGGAAAATTAATTATTATGCCCCCAGAGACATATATTATTCAAATACTTGTCAAGAACGGCAAAAATACGCATTTTCCGACTACTTCCGGTTTGGCCCGAAGTGACGACACCGGACGTATTTTGACGATTTCAATAGATTCAGCTTGACATTTTGAACAACTTTGCTTCTTTGACGTATTACAAATTCTCAATACGTTTTGAGATATAAAGAAAATAATTTCGGCCCCTCTAGGCCCTTTTTTTACCGCCCTTTTTTTGACATATCATTTGAAAGATCTTGAAATTCTACACTTCTTTTGTTCTATATGTTTTTACAAAATATTTCCAGGTAAAAAGATATTGTAGAAAATTTTTAAAAAATGTTCAATTCGCATTGGAAAATTTTGGGCCATAGCGAGCGCCGACGTGCGGCACTTCCGATAAAAATGAAATACGTTATACATATCTATGACTTTGGTCTATCATATCTGAAAGTTTCATGTTTCTATCTTGAGCCATTATTGAGAAAACTGCCGGACAAAATGACCCTCTAAAACTCACTAAATCGCAGAAAACTCCAACCGGAAGTGACTCATAAAATTAAAAAAAAAGCCTTAAGTTCATATAATTTGTCATCAATGCTGAAAGTTTCATAAAATCCATCAACGCATTTACGAGAAATCGCCTGCACAAAATCGGAAGAAGAAAAGTTGAAAAAAAACAACAGAATAATAAAAGGTTTCCGTTGAAACGGAAGACCTTAATAAGAAACAGAGTAATGTTATGGGTCAGAATAACCCTAAATGCCAGCAAAGATCAATCACACAGTTTAAACTTAACAATAATTTATTTACAGTAATATATAATAAGTATATGATACATAAAGTACAAACTTAGCAAGAATCTAAAAATACATACATCAGAGTGTCCGTTGCTGCACACAATGTCCCAGTGAAAAATATCCCATTTATATCTCAATAGTGCTTATACGACAAAGTATATTTATGCATCGAATTGACAGGGTATTTATACAGTAATATAAATTAGAATATTCTAGAAATTGTAAATACATGATATTCCTGGAAACTCTGGACATGAATAAAGTTAAAAATGTTCTAAAAAAAAGACCAAACATATTGACCACTCTGGAATGTTCAAGAAACTTAATGTTTCTAATAATATACATGATGAAACATTTATACACATCTCACAAACCTCCCCCCCTTTAAAAAATTTGAATGTCAATGAAAACTTTATTTTTAAAACATAGGTACATTAATACAAAATCTGTATGTTTTCGATACTCTTGACAAGGCATCTGCTATAACATTGTTTTGCCTTTGATATTTTAATTGTTAAGTTGTATTCTTGTAACAACAAACTCCATTTAGTCAGTTTTGATTCTTGTTTGACAATTTATGCAAAAAATAGGGGGGTTTTGATCCGTATATACAAGAATTGGATGCAAAGTAACATTCAGATAAACATCAAAATGCTGTAAGGCTAACAACAAAGCAAG
>NW_026932514.1:0-5259 GCF_032062105.1 Saccostrea cuccullata
AAAACTTGAGAATGTCTGTCCATCTCTTATTTTAAATTTTTATCAGATTTTATGGCTCTCCCATAACAGAACATCCATTTTGCCATTGATGTTCCTCTAGTTTTACTACTGAAAGCTGTTTATATCCTACGTTTATGATTAACTTTTCTCTCCAGATGTGTAAAGGAGACAGTGGTTTAATGGCTGACTCTGGTGATGACAATATTGCTTTGTTAACTCAGTTAAAGCGTTCTAATCCAGAAAAGTTTAAAAAGTGAGTCTTTTATATTCAGCTTCATTGTTTTAAAGGGTACTGCACCACTGCCACTGTTAAGTGGTTGTATATCCACCTCTCCAATATTACTTGACTTGAGGTATTTTCTCTCCCAATACTTTCTTCAGCCACATTTTTCAACTTTCAGACTGCAGGAGAGATTTTTAAGCCATTAAGTTTTGGAGGCCCTTGTCCTGTCCCAGCCTTCCCTGGGTGTCAGGAATTCTTCCGCGATTTCATCATTGCTGCATCCAGCACTATTTTTAACCAGCATTTGAGTGATACTTTTGCATCAAAAATTCTTGAGGTATTGTAAAACTATTTTGAAAACATTTTAAACTATTCAAACCTTTTTATGGACAAATCCTCAGAGGAGGAAACCAGATATATATACATGTACATGAAATTGAAAGCCTTTCATTGTTTTGATTAGGCATGATGAATTACTTTATTCCAATCAATTAGTTACAGTATAGTTAATATTCAAGGATTTTCCTTCTTCGAAATAGAAAAAAAATCAACAATTAATAAAGTTGTAAGTAAACTGTATATGATAAGGATTTCTGAAATATTTTCAGTTGAATTCAATATGTTTTCTCCCTGAAGAAGAAACTGGAAATGAAGATTCTGATGATGTAAGTCATTCATTTAGAACATTGTTTTCTTTCCCGAACCATTCCTAGGATATGATGGCACAATACAGATATAACAAATCCAATGTCACTGGGAGTAATTTATTCTTTATATGAATTTCAGGAACAGAAAGAGTTATTTATTTCTAGTCTCTTCACCCTGAGGCTTCTTGGAAAGTTCCTTGGCTTTGTGACCTTTCTACCTTATCAAACAACCACAAAACTGCCAGATGAAATGGAGGCCATGTATCTGTCAATAAGGAAAAATGTAAGCTGCTCCATACCAATCTTGGGCAGATGAAATGTTTTTGAACTATTTTTCCCTTCTTGTAGAGTTTGAGCACTGTACACAATAACCTTTTGAAATGCTATAAAAGTGATGGAATTTCATTGTGATATAACATATCATTTTGACATTCATACTTGATTGTATATTTCTGTGCAGTAATTACAAATGTCATAAATCATTCCCATAATCTTGAATCTCAAGATATGTTAAAAATAAGACTTGCAATTGGGAGATTTATGTAGTAATCAGTGTGTAAATTAGTACATTTACATATGAAATTTGTTCTTAGGTTCCAGTGATACGTTTTATATACACTTTATGCATTTCAGCACCTGCCATACTTGGACCTAGTGGAGTGCATTAAGGAGGCCCTGTCCCTCCATCGCCTACCCTCACCATCCCCTGGGTGGTGGAGTTCCTAAGCATGATGGACGTGGTAGCCCCCAAAATTGACCACTTCCAGCTGACTCTATTCTTACTATTACTTATTCATAGGTAAAGATTCTGAATATGTTAACTTTTAAAGAACTTTAGTTGTTCTTTTAGCATTTTATTTTATTGAGGGGAGAGGCTCCTAACTGAATTTCTACATTAGCGCTTTTGTGTAAGGTTTTTAAAACGATTGCACTTGTTACTTTTTTGTCCATTCTCATGGGATTCTAAGCACAATATTGGTAAATTCTTTAATTTTTCAGATCATGTTGGAGAGAATTGAAGCATGAGAATTATGGTTTCCTCCTTATTTAACAATGATAAGCTGGTTGTTAGATGTAAGTTTAGTCAGATATAACCTTGATTTTTGTGATGAGAATAGCTGATAATTTGAAACCAGACAAAGAAAGTTGATCGTACATTTAATGAATTGTATTCTGATTGCTTGTACTTTTCAGCTTTCAGTCATACCAGAGGGCTTCTTCTTTGTTGAAATTCCTCATGATGTGTTGGATATTTTACCAGATGTTCAAAGGAAGTCTACATTACAGCTGGTATGATTTTTACCATCATCTGTAATATTAAAGTTTTCAAATTTGTTTTCGACAGAAGCAATTTTTTTTAATTTCTCCAAACTTAATTCACAATATTTATGCAGTGGATAAAAGTAAATATATTTCTTTCATTGACGATTAACACTACCAATATGTTTATAAGAATGGCTTAATTTGCTACTGACTTTCCTTTCTGTTTAATTTCTTGAAAAGGACACCATGGGATTTGTTGATCAAAGCGTGTTCTACTCCTGCTGTCCATATTTATGTAAGTGACATATATTAGAACATAAAGATTTAGTTTTTTTCTTATTTTGACTTTTTCGTAGAATAGATTATTTTAAGGTGTAGGTCATTACAAGCATTTTTATTATCATTGTTCGCTAATGTTTGAGCAGTAGAACTCAGAACCCTGTTGACGGAGTTTGCTGTGGGCTGTAGCAGTAAAACATCTACCATCAGGAAAATCACTCCCGTATCAGCCGAGGATACTACCATCCCTAAACCATCAGATGTTCAAATTCAGGTATTTCTGCTTTGCAAGATTTTATCGAGTGATTAAAATTGCAATGCAATTTTTCTTTGGCAGATAAACAGTGGGATTTTTTTCTTGATCAGATTTAAAAGGTAAAAATTAGAAAGGGCTTCATCTTAAGAAAGTTGAATTCAGATCATTGTTATATCACTACAAAATCAAAGTTACTATTAATGAGAAAAGAATCCTAAAACTTTATTGAATCATTTTATTTTTCCCCTTTCAGTTACAACTGGAGGAGAATTTCTTCCACAATCACCCAGCCTCTCTGAGGAGATGTGTGGATTTTGTGGCCGAGCGAACAGCATCTAACTTCATCAAGAAGTTCCGCTCCACCTCCCTACAGAAATCCCTGGGGACAGTAGGGAGGCATTGAACACACACCTCATGTCACAGGCTGGGGGCTCTCCTAGCGGGAAAGCAAAGGTAGGTGATCTCAAATTATAAAATGGCATGTTTTGTCTCAGACTAGAATGTCACTTTGTCTTTGAATAATGGTCTTTTCTTGTTTACTTTAAATATTGTTTATGGACAGGAAAAAAATTTTGATGGTGATGTGGCAGATAAGATAACACTTAACATTCTTATCATTTTTGCAATGCTGCTTATAAATTTAAAGTAGTTCCCCTTTTCAGTGACCTAATCAGTAAACATGAAGGAGATTTACAAAGTTAAGATAATCACATTTCATTTTGATTGAAGAAAAAAAATAATAAATCTAATATTTTGGTATGTTACATTTTAATGACATACAAATAAGCACTATCAACATTATTTTTGCTTAAAATGGATTGAAGCATTAATGCACAAATATCAACACATTAACACACAATAATTATTTCACTGTCTGATTTATGAATTGCGTGAAAACACAGAGAATGTCCTTGTTGCTTTACACACAAAGTTATCCACATCAGTTAGTCTCGTTAACACCTCAAATGGATCCTCCACAGAAGAAGCCTGGATCCCTGGCTGCAGAATACAAATGATTTTATTAGACAAATTTTGGATTTCCTGAATGGTGTTGTCTTTGAGATGTTGGTAAATTCTCTTGATGCCGCACGCGACAGACTTTCTCAGGAGTTGGCTGTTATGTAGGCCTTCCTGTTCTTGTAGATGTGAGGCGAATATCCTTGTAGACAAGCTTTGGATGTAGGACTCTGTAATTGAAATTATAAACTCAATATGATTTCTAAAAATTGATAAATTAAAGTTGGCGGGGGGGAGAAGAGGGAGTAATGAATTATACATAACAATATATAGGCCTTATGAAATGTTGTTTACCTAATATAAGAAGAGAAAGTGACTAAAAAAGTAAATTAAGATGGAAATCTTTTAAAGGTTTTTTTAAATGCAAAATTTCTTGGTACTTTGAGTCTTTTTTTTTTCATTTGATCAGTTGATCTATCCAAGGAAGAGGTCCTAAGTCAGGCAATACATTCCTCAATAAGACATAATTTTCTTTAGGAATTTGTCATAAAAATATATGATATATTTTATAAAAAGTTTGGTCACAAATAGTTGAGATACCTTGCTAGACATTTGTGCAAAATACCTATGGGTGTTTCCAGTATCATAATTTTTTTATATACAAATGTTGGTGTTTTTTTTTAATATTTTTAAAACAGTTTAGAAATCCTAATTTGATGACAATTTTTAATAATTTTTAATATCCTTATAAAATTACAAGGAGATACATAATAGATATTTGAGGAATGCGTTATCTGCATGACATTAAAATGAAATAAATTTCAATTAATAAACCTGTTGCATAAAGTTGTTCTTCATATTTCTGACATTGTTGAAGAAGTTCCTGCAGTTCGACTGCATAGGCTATCAGTTGTTCATCATTCATTGTAGAGTCTTTGAAATTCCTATGAATAATTCATTTTTAGCAGTATTTATACCCCCACCACTGAATCACTCAAGGTAAACCATACCTAATTATTAAAGGATCAAAAGATAATCCTACTAGATCACAGAACATGGAATCTTTGATGTGTTGGGATTAAGTATATAATTATAGAGTAATTAGGGCAATTATGTCTTCTAGCTGTGGTGGTAGAACAGGTATTATTTGACACCTTTCTTTGTAGATACATGTACCTGAGTAATTGAAGCTATAGGTGTGATAAAATTAAGATTTTAAATAATTGTGTCTCTTGTCCATTTACAATTTTATTTTAGAGGAAACTACTCAGTTACCTTCAAAATAATTTAAAAAAAAAAAAATAAATAACTTTGTTTTATGAAATTCTGTTGAAATTTTATTGATTAAATATTTTGCCTATTTATAATTATATTTTTTTCATTGAAAGTCACAAAATTAAAGATCATTGTAAAAGTTTTTTCCTTATTTATGGGCAAAACAAATCACTAATTAAAAAGGAATGTTTTACCTGTATACTTGTGTCTTATTTCAGGACAAGTTGCAGCATGATATCTTGAAAATTGCACAGGATCATGTTGCACAGGCCAAACTCACGGTGGCCAAAGATGTAAAGGGTTTGCAAGATATTAGATTTAAAAGTGCATATTTTACTATGATAGCATGAAGCTATTGA
>NW_026932515.1:0-5318 GCF_032062105.1 Saccostrea cuccullata
GTATCTCTTGTTCAGTCGCGACATTATTTTTTGACTTACTAATTGCAAACATTTAGAATTATGTAAATTTTTTTTTTAAACATAATCTACTTTAAAAAATTATTAGGTAAAATGTTTAAAATGTTTATTTTACTTTTTACACTTTCAAACCCCAGGGTTATAATTATACTTTTTTCTTTTTTAAAATACAGGTAATTAAAGTAAAATCAGGGTTTTTTTTTTTTGCTTAGAAACGTACAAATATATAGTGGTATAGTTTCATTTTTTACCATTCAAAAAATTTTTATGGAAAAATAAGTGCGAATATTTTCACTTAATGCATTTATTTTTTGTTGCATTATTTTTTGTCAAAGTAAGTGTTGTGAACAATTTAAAACATGTTATATTTTTAGAATACAATTAGAAACATTTATATCCTGTTTTTTTCTACAAATATTAATTACTTTAGACTCTAAATACTGTGTTATTTTTAAAAAATAATTTGATGACCTCATCATTTAAATATCAAGGCAAAACTTGTTTTTTCTGTTTAGTATTTCATTATAGGAGAAAACCCAATCAATAAAAAAATCCAAAGCATTAAACGGTAAATCTGTAAATTTCAATAATTTTGTCTCCCCCAGGGGAGAAAGTGTAAAATGTAACATAAATATTGTAGCTAATTAGTTTTTTTTGGAAAATCAATAATTTTTACCCTAGAACAATATAAAAATATTTATTTTTAACTTTTAAATGCTAAAAATTTCAATTTTGGGATTAAAAAATAAAAAAAAGGGGGTTTCCCCCCACCAAGTTGGTTGACTTTGGGGGGGAAAATTTCGCAGAAGCTCTGCGTACCCCCCCTCCGCTTGGACACCAAGTTCGGTCCCCTTTGGAGGGGAAAGTTTGCGCAGAGAGCTCTGCGCCTCCCCCCCCGCTTGGACACCAAGTTTGGCACTTTGGAGGAAAAAATTTTGCAAAGTTGGCAGCCCCCGTCCTGGGGAAAATCTGTCTACTTTGGAGGGGGAAAATTTGACGGGGAGCTCTGCGGTAACCTTGGCATAATTCGGTCGGACTCTGGAGGGGGGGCTTGCTGGGAATGGGGCGTAAAACACTAAGTTCGGTCGGACTTGGAGGGGGAAAATTTGGGGCCGGCAGCCCCCTGGGGGAAATTTTTTTTGGAGGGGAAGTTTTGCAGAGCCTCGCGTAGTCGCCCCCCACCCGAACAGTTCGGCCTGGCTTTGGGGGGAAAGTTTGCGAAGCTCCGGCAAAATTTCCCACGGAAAAAAACTTCATTTTCTCGGGGGGCCGTTTGGAACCCTTAAAGGGGGGGAGGGACCCCATATTTGGGGGTGGGGAGCTTACCTAGGGAGGGCCCCCAAAGGGGGATCCCCGGGGGGGGGCCCCGAAGTGTGTTTTTTAAGGGCCCCCCAGGCAATGTTATGTCCCAGCGCCAAAAAAACACATGGGGCAGTGCGGCGGGGCAACCGCCCGCTGCCGAGGGACCGCGGTCGCAGTCGGCCAAAAATCTAAAACAAACTGGATCTCAAGGGAGCGGTGTTAAAAAAATGCAAACAGGCCCCCGGGGCTCAAAAAACCTGGTTTTGGGTTTGGGGAGAGGGGGGGCCTTCCCGGGCCCCGGCCCCCCCAAAGGAGGGGGGGCCCGGGCGCTCGAAACCCCTGGTACGGTCCGGCCGGGGGCCCGTTTCCCGGTAGTCCCGGGCGGGTCGGGGGGGTTTCCGCACGGGGGGGCGTTTTTTTCCCCCCCGACCATTCGGGGAAAAAGACCCTGCGGCAATTTTCCAACCTCCCCCTGACGGGGGGGGGGGCCCACCCCGTATGTTATTGTGTCCCCTCCGGAAACCCGTTTTTACCCCGCTCGGGAGTCCGAGGGGACGTAAATCACCACGTCCAAAAGGCCGCCCGCGCTCTCCCCGAGGGGTGGGGAAAGGCCCCCGTGCAAGGGGCCCGCCGCACTACCGAAATCCAACCCGCCGACATTTTGAGCGCCGGGCGCCCCCTTCCCGACGGGGGTCCCCCCCGAGCAAAAAGGGGGGTTTTGACCGAATGTGATTTAAACCGCTCCCTTGAGCCCAGTTCTGCTTTTAGTCTTTCGGCCAAGTGTGACCGCTCGCCTCGGCAGCGGGGGGTTGCCCGCCGCACGCCCCATTGTAGGTTTTGGCGCTCGGGAATACCACATTGACCTGGTGCACCATGTAAAAACACACTTCAGGGCACCCCCGGGGGGCCCCCTTTGGGGCACACATCCCGGGGCAAACCCCGACCCCCCAAAAAAGGGGGCCCAGCCCCCCGTTAAGGGGTTTAAAAACCCCCCCCGAAAAAGAAGATTTTTCCGTCGGAGACTTTTGCGCGGAGAGCCCCGGCCTTTTCCCCCCAAAGCCAGGCCGAACATGTTCGTCCCAGTCAGGGGGGGACTACCAAAAGCTCTGCGCAAAACTTCCCCTCCAGAGGCAGACGAGACTTGGTCGTCACCGGAGCGGGAGGCTAGCGCAGGGCCCCGGGGAAACTTTCCCCCCCGGGACCCAACTTAGTCGTTTTACGCACCGTGAGGCCGCAAACTCTCTGCGAGCTTTCCCCTCCGAGTCCACCGAACTTTGTTTTTTGCACCGTGAGGTTACCGCAGAGCCTCCGTGAAATTTCCCCCCCAAAGTCAGACCGTACTTTTTCGTCCATTCGGAGGGGGAGTGTAGCGCAGAGCTCTCTGCGCAAACTTTCCCCTCCAAAGTCAGACCGAACTTGGTCGTCCAAGCGGAGGGGGAGAGAGCAAGCTCTTGCGCAAACCCCCCCCAAAGTCAGACCGAACTTTGGGCGTCCAAGCGGAGGGGGAGAGTAGCGCAGAGCTCCATACATGTAAATAAAAGGGAAAAAAAATAGAAATAATTATTAGTTCATCTAAGTAACTTCATTATAAAGCAAAAAACAATTGATCCTAATCACCCAATTAACAATTAAGTTGCGACATCTCAAAATCACTTAATTATATCTTGTTCAGTCGCGACATTATTTTTTGACTTACTGAGTATTGCGAACATTTAGAATTATGCTAAATTTTTTGAATTCAACACATAATCTACTTTAATACAATTATTACGGTGCAAAATGTTTGAAAATGTTTATGTTACATTTTACACTTTCAAACCCCAGGGTTATAATTATACTTTTTCTCGTATTTTTAAATACAGTATTAAATAAAATCAGGTATTTTTCTTCGTCTATAGCTAACTACAAATATATAGTGGTATAGTTTCATTTTTTACGCATTCAACAAAATTTATGGCAAAAATGAAGTGCACTATGTTAAAATCACTTAATCATTATTTTTTGTTGCGACTTGATATTTTGTCAAAGTAAGTGTGGTGAACAATTTAAAACATGTTATATTTTTAGAATACAATTGAAACATTGTATATCTGTTCTTTGTACAAATATTAATTCTTTAGACTCTAAATACTGTGTTATGTTTTAAAAAATGATTTGATGACCTCATCATTTAAATATCAAGGTCAAAACTTTCTTCCTATTTTAGTATTTCATTATAAGGTAACCCCTATCAATAAAAAGTATACCAAGCATTAAACAGTAAAATCTGTAAATTCAATATTTTTTCTAACCCAGGGGAAATCTAAATGTAACATAAATATTGTATCATACATGCAGATTTATTTCTAGGAAAAATCAATAATTTTTACCCTAGAACAATATAAAAATATTTATTTTTAACTTTTAAATGCTAAAATGATTTCCAATTACGATAAAAACATAAAACTATTTGCGTAGGTCTCGCTAGTCACCCCCTCCGCTTGGACGACCAGTTCGGTGACTTTGGAGGGGAAAGTTTGCCAGAGCTTCGCTACTAGCCCCCCGCTTGGACGACCAAGTTCGGTCTGACTCTGGAGCGAGTTTGCGCAGAGAGCTCTGCGCTACTCTCCACTCCGCTTGGACGACCAGTTCGGTCTGACTTGGAGGGGAAATTTCGCGACGAGAGAGCTCTCTGCGAGCTTCCCCTCCTTAGACGACCGAACGTCTTGTTTGACGCACCGTGAGGTTACCGGGAGAGCTCTCCGTGTAACCTTCCCGTCCAAAGTCAGACAAGTTTGCCGTCTAGGAGGGGAGGCTGCGCAGAGCTCTCTGCGAACTCCCCTCCAAAGTAGACCGAACTTAGTCGTCACAGCGGAGGGGAAGAGTTAGCCGAGAGCTCTCTGCGCAACTTTCCCCTCCAGAGTCAGACCGAATCTGTCGTCCTCGGAGGGGAAGTTGTAGCGCAGAGCTCTCTGCGCAACTTCCCCTCCAAAGTCAGACGAACTTGTCGTCCAGCGGAGGGGAAGCTGCGCAGACTCTCCTAACCGAAAATTTTCTGGGAGTGTTTGAATCCCTAAACGACGAATCATATTTAGGGGCGGTGGGTTAGACAGAGTTAAAATAAAATGGTAATTTTCTAGGGAAATTTTGAAGTGTGTCTATACATGGTGATCCAGGTCAATATTATGTCCACGCCAAACCTACCTGGGGCAGACGGCGGAGCAACCGCCGTGCCGAGCGTACGGTCGACACTTTGCGAAAGATTAAAACAGAACTGGATCTCAAGGGGCGGTTTTAGCAATGCCAGGTTACGGTAAAAGGGGTTACCTGGGCAGAGACGCCCGGGCCGGGATGATGGCCTTGGGGTTTCGGTGTCCAGCGGTCGGGGTTCCCCCGGGTCCCCTCGCCTTCCCCCGACCACTTCGGGGGGGGGGCCCATTTTGAGTAGCTCGGGGAGTCCCGCCCTCGGACTCCCGACAGGATAAAACGGGTTTCCGGAGGGGCCAAAAAAACCCGGGGCACCCCCCCGCCAGTGGCGAGGTGGACGGGTCGGAAACGGGGTCCCAGGGATCTGGTTGTCCTGCCGTGTATTGCTTTCCAAAAACTAAGCCATGCATGTTAATTTAAACCCTTTCCGTGAAACCGCAAAAAGTCATTAAATCGTTTTGTTTTGATGGTACTCCTCTTTGGGTAACTGTGGTAATTTAGACTAATCTGCAACGAAGCCCGACCTACGGGGAAACCTTTTTTTAGAAAAACCAAAGGTCGCAACCGTTTTTTTGGGGTTTTTGGGGTAATTGGCTGATCCCCCTTTCCCCGGGGACGTGTCTTTTAAATGTCTGCCCCCATCAACTTTGATGGACGTGCATTCCCCCGGTTGTAACGGGTAAAGGGGAATGGGTTTTGATTCCGGAGAGGGAGCATGAGAAACGGCTCCCCCCAAGGAAGGGAGCACCAAATTACCCCCTCCTGGCCGGGGAGGTGTGACGAAAAATAACAATAAACTCCCCGAAGGGGTA
>NW_026932516.1:0-5350 GCF_032062105.1 Saccostrea cuccullata
ATAATAGTATTTCTAAAGATTATACAGAGCAATAACCACAATTCGTGAAAATTTTGTCTCGCTAATAAAGAGGCAATGACTATCTCGCGAAAATAAGGTGTCGCGAAAAATTAGTGATCTACAGTAGTTGACGATACAAACGTATATATATTTCTGATATAAGTAATCTATTTAATATTTAAGAATCTATAATATAAATTGATATATTTTTTGCTGATCAAAAATCCATTAATTATTTAAATTTACGTCTAATATATATAACACTTTTTCTTGCATTGTAATTAATCAAATGACCCATTTGATATAATTATATTGAATTATTTCTTGATAGTAAAAACATAATAAAGGGGAGTAATCAAATGTTGAACCCGCTTTTGATTGGTTCGTTTGGATCTTGAATCTCGAAACTCGAATTTTGAATCTCGAATTTCGAATTTTGAATCTCGAATTTCGAATCTCGTATTTGGAAACTCGAATCTCGAATGAGCCCTCTGGGCTTTCGTAACAGTGCCATCCAGTGAAAAAAATGTATATGCATTGCGCACAAAATAGTGCGCTCGGTTCTTGATTAAATCTTCCAAATTCTTACCTCAATTGCAAAAAAGGAAAGATTTCAAAAAAATCCTTTATCCTCAATCAAGTACTCTCGTGGTTGACATTTGAACGAAGCATATTGGACCGAATTATCTTTGAAACCAAAATGGCAGTATAAATAAACGAAATTACAATATCAGGGTCAATCTCTCACCAGAGGGCGCGCTCCGCTTACACCTCTGTTGTGGTCGAAAAGTAGTTCAGATTGCCAAATTAGTAAATGTCAACATTATTGTATAAACATTGATTGTTTTGTATATTTTGTCAATGATTTTATGCTCTCTGGTAGTAATTATTTTCTAACTCTGTCTCCTTGGTTTCAAAATGAAAATGTGAGTAAAAATTACAAAAAAATAGTGCCGTATATATTGAAACTATTTTGATATATATCCAAATTTTGAAAGAACAAAAGAAGTGCTAAAGATTTATATTCTAATTTCATTTTAAAAAATTACCAACTTGGTGGGAATCTATAATTTATTTTCGTTTTACAAGATTCTTGTAATTTAGACGATAACAGAGGTGTTGGAGCGGAGCGTAAAAACGCCCTCTGGTGATAGATTGTATCAGGGTCAGAAGGACTATTAACAACAGTTATGAGGAATGTTTGGTTGTGGAAACAGCGAAAGAATATGTTAAGAACACACGGTTAGTAATATTTTGAGATTACAGTTTTAAAGACATGAAGAAACAAATCAAGAACCGAGCGCACTTTTTTGTGCGCAATAAATATAGTTTTTTCAATGGGTGGCACTGTAGAGCTCCGGTCTATCAATATATTTTTTTCGGAGAGCGGAGAGCTACAGATCTGCAGCTAAGGAAATTAATGCATTGTAATTAAAAATAACTTACAATAAGAAAGATGAATACAAACAGAGCTGCTCGCTTCACTAATTGTAGCTAAAATAGAAAGAAAAATACACATCAATCTTTTGAACCAGTTGAAGAGTTAATAGATATAAAGTATTAATTAAATGCTGTTATAGGAGTCACAATCGTTTTCACAATATATAGTGCATTATGTCTTTTAGAAAATCCAACATAATTATGTTAAAATAACAAAAGCGCCATGCAACGAAGCATAAGTTGCTCTTCCTTTGATTAGTAAAATGATCCGTTATTTTGACATTGGTATTTATCAAAATACAACGATAATTTTTTAGAATTTTCTTTCTTGTGTTCACGAAATATGATGTCATGAAAACGAGATATTATGTCCTTGAAACGACATATTATCTCGTGAAACCGTCGTTTTTGATATATTATGTCGTTTTGCACGGGTTAATAATTAATTTCATATTTTATTTTCCTATTCTCCCATATATAAGTTCACCTTTCCCTATTTACCAAGTATAATACAGACTACTAAAGTATACTAATTAAGCCTGAAATTCAAATGTGTGTAAAACGGGAACAAACCGTCAACAACACTGAAATGCAAAGTTACGGTCCAACGCACGAGAAACCTATTATTATTCTGAAAAAGAACTTGTCTGATAACTTAGCTAGCTGCTGATTTATTTTAGGATTATGAAGTACATTGGCCATAACTTCTGAACGGTTATGTCTAGGGCTTCCATATTTTACATATGTATTCTATGAGGCAAGGCCTTTCATTGGATACCAATTACCTTGACCTTGGAGATTTTTGTACTTATGAAAAAAACTTTTATCTTGGGCATTACTTTTGAATGCGAAGGGCTAGTGACGATGGCCGACAGCGGCCGCCACTTTTGAATAAGAATATTGTCATATTGTACAGAGTTTTTGTCAATTTTTGTTGACAACTTACAACTCAACTAGTAATGCATTGTGTACATGTACAATTCGTACACTGACAAAGCTCACAAGCGAAAAACATTAAAATTCTTTCGTGAAACATGAAATAAAACAGGTGACTTGAAAGAGATGGTTTTATTAGTCCTGCGATAATATAGCGAATGAAGTGAATTTTACACTTGATTAGTCTGAAGGCTAGATTTTGTTCACGTCCAAGAAATGTGATTGCAAATTGGCAAGACCAATCAGCCACGCAATTCTAAATTTATAGGGCCCGACACAATGCTGTCATTTTTCTTATTTCTCTTTCATTTTGACATCGTTTTGAATAAGTTATTGCTTATTGACATTATAATTGACATTTAAACAGAAAACTGATAAAAATATTGGAATATCCTTACAAATGATGAAGACTGTAAAAAAAAGTCATGTGTCTTACAAACGCAATAGAAACCTGGGTGATATTATCACCTCCTCAACAATCAAATAATTTATTTTATTATTATGTGTAGATGCATAAATGCATGAAGCAAATGAACTCCTGATGTGGCTATTTGCAGCAATATGAAGAAAATTATTTCTTCATCATAAATCAATTTATAAAAATATACCTCGTTTCACACCGCCGAAACACCTGTTTGAAATTTCATATCACAGGAAAGAATTTTAATGTTTTTGCTGGTGGAAATTGTCAGTGTAAGAATTGTACATGTACACAATGCATTACTAGTTGAGTTGTAATTTGTCAACAAAAATTGACAAAAACTCTGTATAATATGACAATATCTTATTCAAAAGTGGCGGCTGCTGTCGGCCATCGTAGGTTTGACCTACATGTACTTTTAAAAAGCAAACCTTGTCCATAACTTTGAACAGGTGAGGGCTAGAGCTTTCATACTGAACATATTTAATCCTCGTGACAAGACTTTCATTTTATATCAAGAACTTTGACCCTTTGACCTTGACCTTAGAGGTTGACTTACTTTAAAAAAAAATAACCTTGTCCATAACGTTTGCACAGTTAGGACTAGGGCTTCCATACTTCATTTATAAATTCTTTTTAGCAAGACCTTTCATTGGATTCCAATAACTTTGAACTTGACCTTGAAGATTTATGTACTTATGGAAAAACTTTAATCTTGGCCAAATTTGATATTTCACAATTGTATTTCCAGTGAGAATACCCTATTTTTGCTACTTATATATTAAATTTGCATTTGATTTAGGAAAAGTTTAATATTCACTATGTTGCCATACGGGGGCATCAGTGTTTCACAAACACATCTTGTTTCTTATGGGGAACGCAGAGTGCACTGTAGAACTCACTAATTAGTATTGGAAAGATACATCTTTGATGAAAATATTAAGTTTGTTTTAGTCTGCACTCAATATTTTCTGGAAGAAAAAATGCATGAAATAGGTAGTTTTATACCAAATATGCTAAAATTGCAGAAAAACGTGAATTTTGTAATGTCATATTTCTAAATTAATGGCATTTTGATCAAATTGAAAATGATCAATAAAGGTCACATGTATTGCTGTACAAATTAAAGCTACATTATACAAAGTAAAATAAAGAAATTCATTTTAAGGGGCCATTTGAGACACTTATCATATATTGCTCTTTAAATTTCTTACGGCTTATTCAGAAATAAACAGGTCATTTAATTACATATTTATAATTTCTTTCTACAAGCAAATACCATTTTTCAGCTATTATGGTTAATTTAGAAATGCTAGATGTACAATGAAAATCACTAACCTGAGGCTTCGCCATTTTCTACAGTCGTCAATTTTTGAACTATGAATTACAAGTTAGACACTTATATATAAAGGTATCTTTATGGAAGCTCAGTTGTGTAACAGAAATTAAATTAAGTTAAAATTAATTATAGTTATCAAAAATTCAAATTTAAAAAATGAACCTGAATAAAAGAAATACTAAAACAAGAATCTGAAGTGATTTAAAAGTTTTTTAAAAATCCTGCTAATCATGGGCGAAAAATAATTCGGGACCTGAAAATCAAATAAGTAATGGTAGTTAATTGTTCAAATGCTGCGACTGGAAAATTTACAAAAATGCTGATTTTAAACACGATTATTTAAATCCTTGTATCGTGAGCATATTTGACAGTAACTTACCTCTGTCTGAAATTTTTAAAAGAGTTTTTAAAGCATGTTCTTGAATCGATTGGTTTATCTTTGATTTATCTTTTTGTAAGTAAGGATACAGGTTTTTATTTGATAATTAAGTGTAAAACATATCTTTTAAAAATCGTTACCTTACGGGAAAAAAAATATCCACAATATTCTACCTTATTATTTTTTAATAATTCTAACTTAGCTGTGAGGTTATATATCAATTTTCTTTGGAAAATAATTGTTGTTATAAGTATGTACCTATGTAGAACAATGCTGAAAAACTAAATTTAAATACGGACAATTTAAGATACAGTGTAAATGTACTTCAAGCAAAGCGACAAATCGTAAACGGAGAGATATTTCTCAAGTCAATTAATTTTCAAACTGCAGCAAAATTACGAAAATATTTATTTCAAATACAAATCAAATTTCAAAGTACTGTGGATATCTTTTTAATTACATGTAAATACATTTAGAGTGAATTAAACTGATTGTAACGCTAGCGGTTCTGCTAACTGTATATGGTATAAATAATTTAACTCAACTTCCTTCATAAATGTATACCATTCGCAAAGAAGACATAAGATTATAAACATTAAACAATTAAATTTATTAAGTGCATTATCAACAAACAAGTTATTTCAAACGACGACATTCACACCACATTCATACCAAATTAACAACAATAAATTAAGTTTTAATAAAGTAAATAAGAAAAATCATAGCGTAAAACAGACTGGAAAACCACCCAAAAACCTACATAAATTATCTATTTCCCAACATCTAATAATGAAATCAAGTCGTAGTTATTTATAACGTTGACTTGTAAAACTTA
>NW_026932517.1:0-5251 GCF_032062105.1 Saccostrea cuccullata
CCAACCCCTAGGGGTCTTAAATTTGAACAATTTAGACTTTACAATGCCCAAGGATGCTTCCACATAAGTTTCAGCTTTTCTGGTCCACTGGTTCTTGAAAAGGAGATTTTTTAATGACCCCACCCTAATTTTTCTTTTCTTGATTATCTCCCCTTTTGAAGGGACTTGGCCCTTCGTTTTAACAATCTAAATTCCCCTTTACCCAAGGATGCTTTGTACCCAGTTTGGTTGAAATTTGCCCAGTGGTTCTTAAGAAGACGTCGAAAATGTGAAAAGTTTACGGACGGACAGACGGAAGGACGGACAGACGGACGACGGACAAAATTTGATCAGAAAAGCTCACTTGAGCCTTCGGCTCAGGTGAGCTAAAAAACATAAATTTTCACTATAAACATGTAATCTATAGAGCCCACCCGAAAATCAGAACCTCTGACCCTGGGGCCAAAAAATACACATTTTTGGTAGAGGCACTCTTGCTCTTCATAACTATGCACTTAGTTAGTTTATTTTATTACCCAGGAGCAGAGAAGAAGATTTTCAAAGAATTCATGATTTTTCACTATATAATCGATAAAGCCCAACCCTAACACCAGAACCCCTGACTCTAGGGCCATAAAATTCACAATTTTGGTAGAGGCACTCTTGCTTATCATAACTATGTACTTAGTTCTTATACCCAGTAGCAAAGAAGAAGATTTTCGAAAAATAAATGCATTTTCACTATATACTTATATCGCTCGCCCTAGCACTAGAACCCCTTACCCCCGGGCCATGAATTTCACAATTTTGGTAAAGGACTCAATGTTGATTACAATCATGCAAACAGTTTGACTGCTGGATGTCCAGAAGTAAAGAAGATTTTTTAAATATTACATTAATATTAGTGGTTTTTGCACCACCTCTCAGGCCCCAGGGGGGCAGGGATCAGGAAATTCACAATTTTTGTTCCCCTTCACCCATAGATGCATTGTGCCAAATTTGGTTGAAATTGGTTCAGTGGTTGCAGAGAAGAAGCTGAAAATGTTCAAAAGTTAACGGACGACGCACAGACGCACGACGACGGACGAAAACAGATAGCAATAGGTCACCTGAGTTTACTCAGGTGACCTAATAATATAAATTTATATATGAACAATTATCTTGATCCGAATCCATCACATACCATCACATCGAGTTGACAGCTGCGGATTATTAGATCAAGCTAAGTGTCTTAATGGATCTGATGATGTGTGCCTGTCAACGACACGCCCCTTCGGATCAAATTACAGTCATAATAATAAATTAATTATATAACCCATAATAACTAGCTTGATATAGCAAGAATAAAAACAAAAGTATGATACATTTTGCCTATTGACGCGCAATAAAAAAACGTTCTGTTTCTGCGTACCATATCAGTTTCTTAGAGTGGTGATATGGATTTTAACAATTTGCCCATGGGCCACATCGCTCACCTGAGTACCAAGGTAGGACTGGTATAAAATGGCTTTTTATTGTAAAGTTTAAATCCAAAAATAGTCTCCATGACCAATCATGGATTTGCTATTTTTTTGAAAATTATTGAGAAGAAGATTTTTAAAGAATTTTCCTATATATTTCAATGTAAAACTTTAGTCGGCCATTTTGGCCCCGGCCTACCTCCAGGGATCATGATTTTAAAAAACTTGAATCTACACTACCTGAACATGCTTCCATATTCATATGATGAATTATGGCTTTTTCATTCTTGAGAAGAAGATTTTTAAATAATTTCCTATATATCTCTATGAAAAACTATGGTCACCCATTTTGGCCCCGCCCTACCCCCGGGAGTCATGATTTGAACAAACTTGAATCTACACTACCTGAGCATGTTTCCATATAAATATGATGAATTATGGCTTTGTCATTCTTGAGAAGAAGATTTTTAAAGAATTTTCCTATATATCTCTATGTAAAACTTTGGTCAGCCATTTTGGCCCCGCCCTACCCCACGGGGTCATGATTTGAACAAACTTGAATCTACACTACCTGAGCATGCTTCCATATATATATGATTAATTTTGGCTTTGTCATTCTTGAGAAGAAAATTTTTAAAGAATTTTCCTATATATTTCTATGTTAAACTTTGGTCGGCCATTTTGGCCCCCCCCCACCCCAAGGGTCATGATTTGAACAAACTTGAATATACAATACCAGAGCATGCTTCCATATAAATATTATAAATTATGGCTTTGTCATTCTTGAGAAGAAGATTTTTAAAGAATTTTCCTATATATTTCTATGTAAAACTTTGGTCGGCCATTTTGGCCCCGCCCTACCCCTGGGGGTCATGATTTGAACAAACTTGAATCTACACTACCTGAACATGTTTCCATATAAATATGATGAATTATGGCTTTGTCATTCTTGAGAAGAAGATTTTTAAAGAATTTTCCTATATATCTCTATGTAAAACTTTGGTCGGCCATTTTGGCCCCGCCCTACCCCCGGGGGTCATGATTTGAACAAACTTGAATCTACACTACCTGAGCATGCTTCAATATATATATGATTAATTTTGGCTTTGTCATTCTTGAGAAGAAGATTTTTAAAGAATTTTCCTATATATATTTCTATGTAAAACATTGGTCGGCCATTTTGGCCCCTCACCCCAACCCCGGGGGTCATGATTTGAACAAACTTGAATCTACACTACGTGATGCATGCTTCCATATAAATATGATAAATTATGGCTTTGTCATTCTTGAGAAGAAGATTTTTAAAGAATTTTCCTATATATTTCTATGTAAAACTTTGGTCGGCCATTTTGGCCCCGCCCTACCCCGGGGGTCATGATTTGAACAAACTTGAATCTACACTACCTGAGCATGCTTCCATATAAATATGATGAATTATGGCTTTGTCATTCTCTAGAAGAAGATTTTTTAAAAAAAATTCCTATATATTTCTATGTAAAACTTTGGTCGGCCATTTTGGCCCCGCCCTACCCCCGGGGGTCATGATTTGAACAAACTTGAATCTACACTACCTGAGGATGTTTCCCCATAAGTTTCATCTTTCCTGGCACACTGGTTCTTGAGAAGAAGATTTTTAAAATATACCACTAAATTTTCATAAATTCCCAATTATCTCCCCTTGAATAAGGGCGTGGTCCTTCATTTGAACAAACTTGAATCCCCTCCACCCAAGGATACTTTGTGGCTAGGTTTGGTTGAAATTGGCCCAGCGGTTCTTAAGAAGAAGTCGAAAATGTGAAAAGTTTACAGACAGACGGACAGACAGACGGACAGACAGACGGACGCCGGACAAAATGTGATCAGAAAAGCTCACTTGAGCCTTCGGCTCAGGTGCGCTAAAAACCAGAGTGTGGTGATCTCAAAAGTCTGGTCACGACGACACATATTTGCGTAGAATTAACAGCAAAACTTACACAATAAGTATAAAGGACAAGTTCTCCTGTATTTGAGGCTTATCTGTGGTCCCCGGTTACACATCAAATTTCGAACATTTATCAAAGGCTTTAAAAATGAAATATCATTATTAACTAGTGTCTTTATTATTTGAATCTTCATATAAAAATATCAATTGTTATACACAGCATACGAAGGTGCGTTTTGAGGTTGGGGTCTTTTGATTTTCATGTATCAAAATAAATCACTGTCAGGTACACACTTTCAAGCTTTCGTAAACACCGAGCACAGATTTGTTCAGAGTCAGTTTGATATATAATGTGTATATTATATGTGTAAAGGTTGTGTAAAAACATCTTTGTTGAACAACTTTGTGCTCTATGCTTTTTGATTAAAAGCATTGTGATTCTGAACCTCGTTGCTGTTTTCATTTACATGCGAGTAACCTCTTTATGACCGGTTTTGATTCACAATAAGCTACGTGGATTTGTGTCGTTACAGGTAAATGGCCACAGTAAATGTGCTGGCAAGCAGTCGGTTGAAATGTACTCAGTCGATCATATTTCGGTCAGCATATGGACTTGTTTGGTTAATCTTGCTAAAGTTGTTCATTCACATTGCTGGAGTTTTGTGCATAGAAAATTGTATTTGTTGTTGATTGTGAATCTTGAACAAATAATTCGCCTCTGAAAGGAAAATTTTATATATCCGGTATCACAGGTATTCTTTTTTTAGAATCTAATCTGAATGTCTCCGCCCATTTACATGTAACATAAAAACCGTAGTCTGATGGAGGAGAAAATATCCGGCATTTTTCAGCGCGATGGGTGTTAAAAAATTGCATGCATACTTTGATATGTTTAATAATTCATTATGAATGCACAATGATTTTATTAGAAATACTTTGTTATACACAATGAAATCAAACAAAATATTCGTTGCTACTATCAATCCAGTAAACCAAGGGTGTAAAAAGGGACCACACTACTATACTTAGGTGGAATACTCCTTTAATTTGTAATACGAATTTATAAGAATTTCAATGAAAAATACTTGCGTAGAAATACAAGAGTCGATCCAAAATTAATGTCACTATGTCCATATCTTAAATATTTGTCGTATTATCGAATATAATGCATTAAACAGGTTGGAGAGAAAACTCGAAATCGGGTATTATCCGTGAAATTGCGTATAATACCCGATATTGGGGTATCGTTGAATCTGCAAATCGTGTATACCGTACAACTTTCTATAAAAACTAAAGAATAAAGCCAGTTACTTTTACTTGTACAGCAGTATCTTGTGGATTTATTTTTATTTAACCTAATTCATAGCGTTGTCAAATAAGTTTAAATCATACGACAAACACTGCTTGGACACAAAGAGGATACAATGACGCTTTTATTTTTCAATATAGTTTCTAAAAACAAATAACTACACTTCGTTTGTCTTTTTTTTTCCATTAAAGTATTCCATAGACTTAATTTTCTAAACTGTGCACTATCAACAAAAAGTGAAACTTTAAAGAAATTAAACGACTAACGCTGTGGTATGTATTTTTTTCTGAAAAATGTATGGTGTCCCTTTTACGTGAAATATAAATTATTCATAAAAGTTAGTAAGTACAGTATAACCTAGTCATAATAGAATACCAACATTATTATAAAGAAGAAAATAAACTAAGATCAAATAAATACCAACAATAAAAGAGGTTGAAAATAGCTCATTGAAGGTGAGTATCTTTTAATGTCAATTTACATGTATCATGGAAATTTTTATTCAAAGACACCATAAATGTTTTGGTTGCATTTTTATCGATAGAAAATATGCTATTTTACTTTTATTGTGTGAAAATTGAG
>NW_026932518.1:0-52775 GCF_032062105.1 Saccostrea cuccullata
AAAAGAATAGACCATTTGGAGAACTGTGACTTTATTCAAAGTGATATGTAGTGATGAAAATTTTGAAGTTTCAAAAGAATGAAGTTAAGGTCAGACAAGACGTTCCTCAAAATCTGTTTAGTATATCTTCGTAATGTATGAAAAATATTCAAAATTTTAATAACATCCTGATTTCTAAACCAGTTTATCTGTTTTTGTCCGTCGTCGTACGTTAACATTTGAACATTTCAAGCTTCTTCTCTGAAACCACTGAACCAATTTCAACCAAATTTGGCATATAGCATGTATGGGTGAAGAGGAACAAAAATTGTGAATTTCATGGTCCCAGCCCCCCTTGGGCCTGCGGGGTGGGGCAAAAAACCACTAAAATTAGTGCAATCTTTAAAAATCTTCTTCTTTACTCCTAGACATCGAGCAGTTAAACTGTTGGTATGATTGTAATCAGCATTTAGTCCTCTAGCAAAATTGTGAAATTCATGGCCCCAGGGTCAGGAGTTCTAGTGCTAGGGCGGGGCTAAACAGGTTATATAGTGAAAATGCATTATTTTTTTTTAATTCTTTTCCGTTTCTGGGCATTAAATAAACTAACCAAGTGCATAGGTAAGTTGAAAATGACCACCTTATCCAAAATTGTGACTTTTATGGCCCCAGGGTCAGGGGTTCTAGTGCTAGGGCGGGGCTATAGTGAAATGCATCAATTCTTTGAAATTCTTCTTTTCTGTTTGTGGGCATTTAAAATAAACTAACCAAGTGCATAGTTATGTTGAATAAGACTGCCTCTTCTGAAATTGTGAATTTAATGGCGCCAGGGTCAGGGGTTCTAGTGGTAGGGTGGGGCTATATAAATAATATTATAGTGAAAATGCAAAAATTCTTTGAAATTCTTCTTCTATGTTCATGGGCATTAAATAAACTAACCAAGTGCAAAGCTATGTTGAATAAGGCTGCCTCTTCCAAAGTTGTGAAATTCATGGCCCCAGGGTCAGGGGTTCTAGTGCTAGGGCAGGGTTATATAGATTATATAGTAAAAAATGAATTATTTTTTTGAAAATCTTCTTTGCTCCTGAGTATTGAATAAACTAACCAAGTACATAGTTATGTTGAATAAGGCTACCTCTTCCAAAATTGTGAATTTCATGGCCCCTGGGTTGGGGGTTCTGGTGTTAGGGCGGGGCTCCCCTTACAGAAATTTCTGATAAGTGACTTATAAGTGATTTATTCTTATACTTATAAGTTGTTTATTCTGGACTTACACTTCACTGATACATTTAACTTACAAGTGACTAATATGTTACTCATTAGGATTTTATATGCAAATGAGCTGCTTGACCTATAAGTGACTTATAAGCCAGTATTAGCCACTTATGCTTTATGCAAGTAGAGTCACTTATAAGTGACTATAAGTGACTTATAAGTCAAGCAATTAACCCTTCATACTTTATCAAGTATTAGTCATCTATAAGTCACTTATAAGTGAAGTACAACACTACCTGTAAGATCTTAATTTAGAACAGAACTTCCAACCATGCAGGGGTTGCATGATATGTTCAAAGCTATTTTTTACATATACACATGTATCTGCACTTTAGATGAAATAATCAAGTAAAAATTTTATGGAAAAAATCACTTTCATATGACTTTTTTAAATTCAAAATTAAAAAATGATACATACACAAACAAAATATATTTACCATTCCAGGAAAGTTAAATAATAATATTAAATCCAGCATCTGAATATCTGTGTAATTTCTAGGGGGTTATAGAAATAAGATGAAAAATAAAAGGTTTAAATGTACACTTCTCATACATAACAACAGTCTTCAAATCAACAGAAATTGGTAAAAATAAAAGTCACATTCAGATACTTTGAGGTCTGTGAGAATTAATTTTTAAAGAGTTCATGCTATCAGAAAATCATATTTTCAATACAATTGTACTTGATTTGACTAGATCTCAGTTTAATAAATGGGTACATCTTATCCATAGTCAGTGTCTGACAGTAAAAAAGATACAATCCTGTTACTTTGTCATCCTGTAAACCACAGTCTATGATAATACTGGTTAAATTCGTTGGAAATCATATTTATCTATGTGCTTCTTAAATCCTCCATCCATCTCCTGTTTGATTTTCTTGTTTCAGTATTCCAAGAGAGGATATTCTGTTAGCCTTTGCATATAATCTGATAGTCTTTCACCATTCTGAGAGTAGACATAGATCATTTCCATAAGCCCTCACTAGAGAATCCTGAAAAATATTTTTAAAAAGTCTTAGTTGAAAAAAAAAAATTGTTATATAATATAAGCTTGATGGAATTCTAAATATAGACAAAAAGGGTATAAATACAAGTTGTAACATAAGATTTTGACTTTTTCATATTAACCATGGGTAACACCTCCAGTAAAGAAATGAGTAAAGGAATGAGTAAAATTCAGTTTGGAAAGAGAGTTCTTTCAGGGAAAGATATAGACAGAGGTATACCAGTTAAAATAAAAAAAGATGGCACTATTGAGATCATTTCTCAACAAGAATATAATCAATTAAGTCCAGAGAAGGGTGATCCTAATGTTGTCAGAGATTACATAGAAAGACCCTTGATTGCAGAAGAAGCCAATGAAAAATATAACCATTTATTACCAAAAGAGGGTAAGAATTACTTGGATTACCCTGAAAGACCTTTGACTAGAGAAGAAGTCAAGTTTATAGATGATAAGAGAAAACAGTTGTCAGAAAAAAAATGTTGTTAAAGACACATGAATTTTAGCCCACAAAACCATTGGAGAAGATACAAGGATTAATGGAGGAAGTCCAAACTGAATTCTTGGAGGACATTAAGGCTTATTATGAGAGTAACTTTTCCAGTATTTGTTTATTACAAAATTATGTATTCTAATAAAAAAAAAAAAAAGTTTTCACTTTCATTTGTTGTGCCTTAGACCATTTAAATTGACCTTGTGGTTAAGATTGTGATACACACTCTGATAATCATCTATGATGTCTCTATCTATCATGTTTACCTCAAAAGATTGAATCAGGGTATTTGTGTTCAAAGAGCTGAAAAAACTATACAGACAGATCTAAGATTTTGGAAGCATACATATTAATGGGTTTAAATGAGATATAACACTAGATTATTAAAAAGAAAGAACAAAAACTCATAGAAATGATATTGAAAGTACCTTTTATGTATAAAGTGTCATGCTCCAAGGTATATTTTTTATAAACAGGAGAAGGTTTACAACAGTCCCATGCACTCATAAGAAGATCTTGGGTAGTAGAAACACCAGGGAATTTTAATTCCACACAATCAGATTATCTTACATCAGTTATAAGGTTACAGTCTTTATACATAGTTAAGAGGGTCATTAAGATTTCTTTTCTGATCATCCTGATGTGCTACATTATAGTATTATTTTCCTGTGATATAATGTTAATATTAAATGGGAAATTCAGAATTCATCAGCAATTGGAATCAAAACTTGCTATCTTTACCAACTATGATATTAAGGAAGCTGGGGGGGGGGGGGGGGGGGGGGGGGGGTTACAAATTAGCCATATTTAACTTATTTTATAGATATGCTATCTTCAGCTGTTAACTATCATTTGGCAAAGAAAACTTTCATACATTTTAGTTTCAAAATTTGATCATGCATTTTTGTATATATATTGAAATGGAGCTCTTCTTCTTCTTCTAAAGGAGATCAATATAGTTTAAACATGACCATGACCACCAAGCCCTTTTTATTTAAATATATCATTTACATATCAATTCAATATTATAAACATGCATATGTAAAAAAAAAAAATAATAAAATAATAAATAAATATATATTACAATTGTATCTCATTGAAACTTTACCTTCAAGTTTGTGTGTTTCTATGTTGGTTGACTAACTGTGTATTTCCAAAGGAAGAGCAGACAGTCTGAACTTCATAGAGAATGGATTATAGATGGTTAGGAACAAAACATATCTTCCAGGTTGAGGACTGTATAGAAAATAAAACCATTTTGTTAATATGACAGAGTACTGTGTGAAACAATGCATGTTTAAATACAACATGTACAATGCCCAAAAAAGTTCATGAAAATGTTTGTTTTTAATCTCAAAACAAATTGTTTTTAACATTAACTCCAGATGAGAAAAGTGCATCATGTTATCTTTAGATAACAAAAGAAGCACAGTTACTGTATTGATATCACAAATAAAATGATTATCATATTAATTATTTAGACACTAAAAGATTTTTTATTAACAGCAGATTCAATTTTGTTTAATATCTGTCAGTACTGCATACAGAAAAATACATCTTTTTTAGCATCATCACAGTACATGTAGTCCTTAATTTTTTGAAAAGCTCATTACCAAGAAACAAAAGTGAAAATGAAAATATATGTATACCATATATCACACATATTTAGAATCAAAACAAAAAGTAAATAACTTAGAATTAAATCTTTTGTAAATTCCTCCTTTTCTCTTATTAGATTCCTAATTAATATCTCTTTGATCACCATTTAGTAAGTCTGAATTCCATGGGTAACATACATAATGAATTATGAAATTAAATCATATAATTTATACAAAAGGACTTATTAATATTCTGAAGATCCCTTAATCATGTGTTAATATATTTTAGACAAAATAAGACTGTGCTTATATGAATGTAAGTTAGAGACAACAGATCACATAAGTATTACACAGTAATTAAATTAACCATATAATCATGCTTAAATGCAAAGATGACCTTCATAGGAAAATGTAAACAAAATAAAGACAAACTTACCAGAGATATCCAAATATATGCCCAATAAGTCTATCCATTAAATAATCCAGTGAAATAACATCTCAGCTGATCCTAAAAAATCATACAATTCAGTGATACACAATTAACCTCATTTTACAATGTAAGTAAAGCAATAATTTACAGACAAAAGGGACAGAAATGTAAAAGATACCATGTATTTTATCAAAATTTAGAGAATATTTTTCTGATTGAAATTCAATCATAGAATGATCCATCATAGAAATATTAAATGCACTCTGAGTTACATGCAGGTAATACAACTATAAATCACATGAAATGAGGATAAATACAGCATTTACATTCAAAACAGAACTTTACATAATTATGCTTAAATGCAAAGATGACCTTCATATAGGAAATGTAAACAAAAATAAGACAAACTTACCAGAATTATCCAATTATATGCCCAATTAAATAATCCAGTGAAACAACATCTTAGCTGATCCTGAAAAAAAAGCATACAATATTCAGTGATACTCGATTTAACCTCATTTTACAAAGGAAGTAAAGCAACAATTGACAGACAAACAGGACAGAAAAACATGTTTAAATGTAATGCAAAATAATATCTCTTATATATGGATACCTATACTCTAATCAATCATATTAAATGTCATTCGTAAAATGTATTTTTTAAGACAGATTTATTTAGGATCGACTTTTTAAATGATAACATGAATAGCACGCCATACTTTAACCACATGTCAAAACATTCTCTCAAATTACACAGAAATGGGTTATTTAGCATAGCTGACATTAAACATATAGGTGAGCGATAACATAATCACAATCATAAACAATGTGAAACAACTTTAAACGACCTACACTGTGGATTACAAGCCTTTTTCACTGGGGTAAAATCCTGCCGAAAATTCGCCATGGCCGCCCGAAACCCCGAACCCGACTGTATAAAAGATGAAGTCATACGGACCCGGACCACAATTAGCTTACATATAGACTTATATAGTAAAAACATGTGTTTTATTTTCTTTGTAACTTTTTTAAAAATCTTCATTTCCAAAATATCTTTGACCACATGATAGAGCAACGTGTCAGATAAATATTCACATCCAGAAATAGGGGTGTTGAATGTGGAATTCCCTGGTTATTAATAAACTTCTGACGTCATGACCTCAGGATAGCTCTCGCTTGGCAAAAAAAGTGTAAACAAACCAAATGAATGCTCTTTTCAATTCATATTTCTAGGCATAATTTTTGCTTGAAATGCACCTTGCTGCATATCAATGTAAACTTTAGACACTCTACTTTTATTCTATACCCCAAAAGTATCTAAAACATGTGAGCTATTTTTATTTTTATCATTGAAAGGGAGGCATATGAATTTCCTACATGTGCTACGTTTTAGCCATTTGACCTTCACCCTTTAATTGTGGCCCGGATCCTATATGGAGGCATAAAATTCATTAAAAAAATTTAAGGCCATATTTGAAATCCTTAGATACTACTTAACTAATATACCAAGTTTGATTGAAATTGGTTGATATCTACATGTAAAATTACATGTTGTGTATACTAAGGCAATACAGGAAAGAAAATGGCAAAAAATGGCAAGTATGAAATTTTAAAATTGAAATATATAAAAACTGTCAGACAATAAAAGGAACTAATTATTACAAGTAAGTTGTTGATACCTCTTAAACACACACACACTCTTAAATATGTAAAATACAAGATTTTTAGATTTCTAGGTAATTTGATGATCTGTACCCTGTATTTTCATAAAATTTTCTTAAATTAAGAAATATAACATCTATCATGAAAATCTGAGAGTGACAATAGGGGTAAACATTTAAAGTACATTTATTCATAAATCAAATGATGTATCACATTACTGATAAAAGTGTACATAACATTCAAAATAAACAGATTTTTAAGCCCACCCCCATATCCTTTTTCCTGACTGTGAAGAGGGGCCATGTGCAGCTGATTGGTTAAGAGTCTTTGTATAGGTAATCTTAATACCCTATGGGAGTCTGTTTTGATAGGTGATTGTCAAAGGAATATCTTGCAGTAAATACCACTAAAATGTGTCCAAATAAACATTGTCATAATTCAATCTTACTTTCTAATCCACTCTTCACTACACATGAAAACAATGAAAGGTGACCGTAAAAGAAGAAAAAATCTTAATTTTGGGTTTTAAAAAAAAGGGAACACTCGTTATATTAAGGCTCATCAGGCTACGTCAAATGCCGCAGGAGCTTCAAGTTCAGCGTCAAACATCCAGGGATCCCCAGAGACTGAGACAGCACATCCCCTTGCTGAAGGCCAGGAAAACATCTCAAGGACACCGATCCTTCGTCCCAGACCTGAGCCATGCCAGGAGCTAAAAAATGAAGAGACGTCTTATGAGTTTGAGGGAATTAACCGCATTGCTGACATAACATTGGTCTTGGAAATGTTTAATGATGCAACCAAATGCCACTTTGACCAGGCCAAGCACTGTAATTTTCCAGTGTGGGAATACTCAGGACAGAGGAAATGGGGGTTTGGATGGCAGAAAAGACTACTGTGTACGGTATGTAATTTTCAGACAAATTATTATAAATTATACACTGAAATTCCTACCTTTAACAAACCAGGCCCTAATCCTGCCAGTATCAACTGGAACTTTCAGTTAGCCCTGCAGAACACCTCCATGGGGAATCGACGCAGTCGGGAAATGGTAGCTGCCTTGGACATTCCACCTCCTAACCGCAGTTCCATGCAAAGGGCCAGCAACCAGGTCAACACAGCCACTCTAGCCCTGAATAAAAAAGACATGGGTGAGAAGAGACAACTGGTTAAGGCCATCAACCAGGTCAAAGGTCAAGAACATCCAGAGGAACTGGACATTGCCATAGATGGACGCTACAACTCCATAACCTTCGGTAGCAGCAAAAAGCCAGGCTACAATGCATCACAAGCTTACGCCATTGCATGCGAGACCAACACCAACAAACAGTATATTATTGGCGCATCAACATGATCAATGCAGAACAAACTTTGCTGGACTGGAACATGGCTTCGAGGTAATGGTTATGTAGCTGCAATAATGTAGCCCTCTCCGATTTTTTTTTTTTTTTTTTTTTTTGGGAGAGGGCTACAACTCCTTGGGATCTCTATAATGGCGCAGATGCGGCAGTGGATCACTCCCGCACGGATTTCGGCTCAAATTATCAGTAAACGGCTATTTTATTATCATCTCTTACCTGGAATCCAAATATGTAATTATGCAAAACATAAATCGATCCAAAAATATTCACAACGATCCATATATCGGTTATTTTTCGTGTGTGTCAACAGCTTAACTTGAATTTATCCGCCATGTTTACTGACCTTGATGGATTGTATTTTGGGACAGCCAATGAGAATTTAGGTTCTATAGGAGCGGATCTACTAGGAATTCCCTTATTTTAAGCATACGTATCGCTGTTTGCGCAAAAATAAAACTTGAAATGGTTTCATTTATCGATGTTTTTGTAATAAATTATAGCACAATCGTTTATAAACATCGACATTTGCTTTATTTGGTTGTTCCAAATTTCAAGCGAAAGTCTCACTACATCACGCGTGAACTGTCATGGCTGCTGAATATTGCAGCTGGGAAAGACACAGATTTATTTTACATGGTTTTTGAGTTTAACAGGCTATGTTGTTGACAGTGAATAAAAATTCCGTCTTATAAGAAGTAAGTTTAATGTAAAAATAATTTATTTTGCCTCCAATCACCCGTATCAAAAAATATATTTGCACCATTACGGAGATGCGATGGAATTGTAGCCCTCTCCAGAAAATATCAAATAAAAAAATCGGAGAGGGCTATATACATTATTGCAGCTAATGGTTATGATGTTCATTGTCCGGGGGGTCATGAAGACTGCACAGCTAATATTGAAATGTTCTCACCTCTTTCAGAGTACGAGATGGCTAAATCCATAGGCGAAGATCTGGCAGCGGACGGGTTCAAGGTGAAGCACGCCACAACAGACGGTGATGCCCGGTCAGCCCAGGGATTCCAAGATGCCATGCGAATTTTTCATCCAGACTGGCAAGTCACTCGACTGGCCGACCCAACCCATGTCAGCAGAGCCCAGTTCCGGCAGTGTCGCAGTGCCCACTTCAGCCCCGAGATGTTTCCCTGCAAAACAAGAATGAGGTTAGACCAGATGAGAAAAGTTTTTGCACAAGATGTAAAGGCCCGGTGCAGCTTATAGTCTATAAGAAACTCATGGATACCTACACTGGAGACATCAACATCATCTGTAGTAAACTTCCTCTTGTCGTAGAAAGTACCATCCTCTGCTACTCAGGAGACTGTTCAAAATGTCGAAGGAATTCAGTGGTGTGTGAAGGTGGAGACAGACACAACTGGTGGAATCAGTCTTATATCCTCGCCCCGAACAAACTGATCGACATCCCTGCACCTGAATGAAAATGACAAGCACTTGTTAAAAGTCATTCTTGAGATGCGACTTAGCCAAAGTGCCATTGAGGAAATGAAACTCAACACGTCAACTCAGAAATGTGAGGGTCTTAACAGAGCAGTCAGCGAAGTATTGCCTAAGCACACCAACTATTCAAGAAATGCTGAAGGAATCCTCTCAGCTGAGATTTTAAGACAAAACAACAGTCCGGGACTAGCAACATCAATGAAAGCAGCAGAGATTACATTGCCACTGTCCGGCCACACACATCAGTACCTAAAAAGCATTGACCAGGAATATGCCTATCGCAGAGAATACAGAAAGAGAAATTAAAGCAGTTAAAAGGTGAGAAATGCAGAGAAAAGCTACGCTAATGAAACAACATGCGGCGGCTAGAAAAGGAAAGACCAAACCCGGGTGCACCTACAACAAAGGGCAACTTGATCCCAAACCCACCAGCCTACAGTCCAAGGGAGGCAATCCAGAGAATCACACCTACTACCAGACATGAGTTGCCAAGACAAAGACAAAACGGCCCTTCTTAGGGCCAACCAAATTATTCGAAAAGATACCTACTATACAAAGTCGTATATAAGAAACGTGTAAAATTAACACCAGGCCACAACCCAAAACTTCCACATAAATACATAAGACACATCATACACATACGCACACATGTACGTACATACATACATACATACATCCATCCATACATACTTACTTACTGATCAATGTTTTTGTCAAAAACTACAAACTATATATCCCCCCCCCCACCTTCCTTGAAATGACAAACCCATCAACCCCCATTTCTATTTTAGTGAAAAGTACATATTTTTACACAACATAATATAATTTCCACTCACCTGAAATTATAAACTCCAATACACAACCTCTGCCTGCATATGCAATTATGAGTCGGGCAAAGCCTGAATCCCACTTCCACGTGTTCTCCTGCAAAATAAATCCATGCACATGTTATTGTAAATATATTGGCCCAATCACCACCTTCTTATTGCGCCTTATTTTGGGTGGGGGGAATCAATGGATAGCTTGTCTGTCATTTCCAATAAACACCTCGTCTTTCATCTATGACTTCAAAGGGACCCCTTATTAAGAATACACATGCAAATACACATTACAAAACAGTTTTTCTATTTTTAAAAAGGAACTATCTTCATTCTGGGATGCATAATTTAATATTTTTTTCAATCACTCAAAAAATTTTAATTTAAAAAAAAATTAATTTTAAAATGCTTAAATTTTTTTTAAAAAAATTTATGAAACTATTTCAAAATGTATAACTCACCTCCTGTCAAAATCATAGGGGCTTGTCTTCCGGATTGATAAATGTAAAATAATTTTTCAAAAATTTTTATCTACATTAAATACACTCTAAAAATTGCTTTAATAAAGATTCTGACATGATCAGGCAAGAAAAAAATGTTTTTAAAAAAAGTACTACACCTATATACATAGTTAGAATAATCCAACTGTGTCTCGGTACAGGCCCTCACCACAGTTAGAATACGTCCCATATACTTGCAATGTAGCAAATCGGAGCGGATCCGCTCCGAAACGATTTTGAAGAATATAAAATGATTTGCACTGGGAATAACTACCAAAATAATCAAAACAAACCTTCTTGAGATTGCTTATGCCTTTTATCCCATAAAATAATCCATATAAATACGAAAATCCAATTAATTTTCTCAACGTTTTTCTCTCGATTCAAATTACTACATTCGGAACTCTCTAGATTGTTCCTAGTAAATGCACTATGCGAGTTATCGCCCGTGTTTCTTTCTGCTACATTACGAATACACGGAACGAATTCTATCGTTAAACCGGGTCCGTAGGACAATATCATTTTAACGATAGAACATTCTATCTACTATATACATAGAGAGTTTATGTATATAGGTGTAGTACTTTTTTTAAAAACATTTTTTTCTTGCCTGATCATGTCAGAATCTTTATTAAAGCAATTTTTAGAGTGTATTTAATGTAGATAAAAGTTTTTGAAAAATTATTTTACATTTATCAATCCGGAAGACAAGCCCCTATGGTCAAAATTTCATTGTCATATCTTTAAAAATAAATTCAGGGGAGTCCCTCAAACACCCCATCATAAGGACCCGGACCACAATTAGCTTACATATAGACTTATATAGTAAAAACATGTGTTTTATTTTCTTTGTAACTTTTTTAAAAATCTTCATTTCCAAAATATCTTTGACCACATGATAGAGCAACGTGTCAGATAAATATTCACATCCAGAAATAGGGGTGTTGAATGTGGAATTCCCTGGTTATTAATAAACTTCTGACGTCATGACCTCAGGATAGCTCTCGCTTGGCAAAAAAAGTGTAAACAAACCAAATGAATGCTCTTTTCAATTCATATTTCTAGGCATAATTTTTGCTTGAAATGCACCTTGCTGCATATCATTGTAAACTTTAGACACTCTACTTTTATTCTATACCCCAAAAGTATCTAAAACATGTGAGCTATTTTTATTTTTATCATTGAAAGGGAGGCATATGAATTTCCTACATGTGCTACGTTTTAGCCATTTGACCTTCACCCTTTAATTGTGGCCCGGATCCATACAATAACATAACACTGATGTAGTATTACATGATTTTTTTAATTTTATTTCTTAAAAACTATAAGGGGAGTTTACCAAAAAAAAAAAATTAATAAGAAAAAAAAAATTAAAGTTATTTTTAAAAAGTTAAAAAAAATTTATAAGTTTTTTAAAAAAAAGTTTTAAAAATTTAAAAAGAAATTCTAAGTTTTTTAAAAAAGTGACCTGGTGTTATAACTTGACAGACATAACACACACATGTTTTTTGTATTGTGTGTTATTTGTTATTGTCTTTCAGTAAAAAAAAAAAAAATCAGTTCAAACCGGTTAGGCTGGCTAGACTAGGCTGTCTAGACTGTAAATGAAAAAGTGTGACGTCATAATCACATTATATTTATACAGTGAATGACGTCACAATGTATAGGTAAGTTTTATCGTACTTTTTGCACACGGCACTTTATAGATGATGCAAGAGGAATATAAGGAAACACAGGTAAAAGGTATATTTCTTTTGCACACGACCCTAATTTTTTTTTGCACACGGCACTTTACAGAGGATGCAAACAGGTATATAAGAAAACACAGGTAAAAAGGTATATTTCTTTTGCACACGACCCTCAGTGTTTTGCACACGGTACTTTACAGGTGATGCAAACAGGTATATATATAAGAAAACGTAGGTAAAACGTATATTTCTTTTGCACACGGCCCTAAAAATAAAATCCATGCTATATATAAACCAGAGTTGGACATAGAGGATCATTCTGTGTGAATACTTTTAACTTGAAAGAGGTAAAATATGGCAGAGGAAAATACAAAGGAGACTGTACCAGAAACACAGGATCTTTTAGATCTAGATGAAAGAAGTCATTTGTGCCTTATCCTAAATAAAAAGAAAGA
Source organism: Saccostrea cuccullata (assembly GCF_032062105.1). NCBI lineage: Eukaryota > Metazoa > Mollusca > Bivalvia > Ostreida > Ostreidae > Saccostrea > Saccostrea cuccullata. The sequence goes on from NW_026932518.1 coordinate 12,720, forward strand.
AGCGCTGACAGAGATTAGTGATCTAGAAAGGGAGATAGACCAGTTAGAGAAAGAAGTGATGGAAAAGATTAGCGATCTAGGAAGGGAGACAGACCAGTTAGTGAAAGAAGTGATGGAAAAGATTAGCGATCTAGGAAGGGAGACAGACCAGTTAGTGAAAGAAGTAGCCTACAAAAAGGAGAAAAATAGAGGAGTGTCCACCCAGAACACACAAAAGGAAACTACCCCTGACCAGTGAGAAGGGACAGAAGAAGAAACAGAAAATGTAAATTGTATGTATATTTTTTTTTTCATTGTGAATAAAAATTGAATAAAAATCAAAATCTGTGTTAGTTTCACTTTTGTTTCTTGGTAATGAGGTTTTCAAAAAATGAAGCTAGACTGTGAAGCGTGACGTCATAATGACATTCTTGAATCGTTGCCAAAAAATAGTAGTAGCAACGTTGTGAATCGTAGTAGAAGCGTATAGTAAAATGTAAACATAGTGTAAACACCCAGTATTTAAGGGGGGACTATATGTAATGAATTAACCCACCTATCCCCACCATCTACACTCTCCTGACCCAGCTATCCCCCAGGGGGACTGTACTGAGTTGATCCGGCTATCCCCCAGGGGATGCACTCAGTTGACCCGGTCATCCAGCCGGCTTCCGGCTAGGATATTTCTGGCTAGCCCACTTCCGCTTCCGCTAGGGCCCACTTCCGCTAGACCACTTCCGGCCACTTCCGCTTCCGGCTAGCCCACTTCCGTCCACTTCCGGTTATGACGTCACTTCCGCCCCTAGCTAGGATGCTTATACTACTGGCGTGTATAACTTCGTTCAAGCAAGAGGTCTGGGGCCGCCTTAAGGCCCCCAGTAGGTCCTGGGTGAAGCAACTGGTTGAGGCCAAGGGAGGGAAATTCCCCAGAATCTCTTGGGTTTTCGGGTATTTTAAGAATAAAACCAGGACAACTATACATGTAGTGGTATTGGTTATAATGTACCAAAGTATGGCATTATTAATATTGGTCATGTCATACTTTGAATGAAGGGGGTCCAGGGGGTGATGCCCCCTGAAGCTCATGGGTTTTTGTGTATTTTAAGAGTAAAACCAGGCACAATTATGTAGGAATTGGTTAGTTAAATGTTCCAAAGTATGACATAATTAATACTAGTCATATCATACTTTGAATGAAGGGGGCCTAGGGGGCGGAGCCCCCTGAAGCTCTTGGGTATTTGTGTATTTTAAGAGTAAAACTAGGCACAAAATAGTGGTATTGTACCAAAGTATGGCATTATCAATATTATTCATATCATACTTTGAAATTTTAGGGGAGGGATCATACAGATGTACGCCTTCCTTATAATCCGCCACTGTATACTTTGTATTAATTTATCGGGAAGTATACTTTTTTGACAAGAAAATTTATCTTTTGTGGTGTTTAAGAATTGGCTTGTATTTAAAGTGATTCATCACATCTACTGAGTGCACATTGCCATGCTGATCAACTGACTACAAGTATCCAGTCTGGTAATCTGATTTTAAATACTATTTGGTTCTAAAATGGCGAGCGAAGCGAGCCAAAAAAAATGCTGAATTGAAGATTCTGAGGTTAAATTGAACGTAAATAAAAAGGTATTTTCACAATATTTAAATATCATAAGTCAAGGACAGATTATTTATTTTCAACATTTTCAGGGACAGATTATTTATTTCCAAAATCTGCCCCCCCCCCCTCAGAATCAAATGGTCGTCCCCTAAGTGAAGTTTAGGGGATATATAGTTGTTGTCATGTCCGTCCATCTGTCTGTGACTGTCTGTTTTTCTTTTTGTCCGCAAAAACTTTAACCTGTGTATGTGTATTCCTTGTGACAAGACCTTTCTTTGGGCACCACCAAATTTGACCCTTTGACCTTGACCTTGGAGTTTGACCCACTTTTACACAAAAATTCCAAACTTTTACTTTGACCATATTTTTTGAACAGCTAATACCAGGACATGTATACTTCGCATATGTATTCTTTGGGGAAAGACCTTTCATTGGATACCAACAGTCTTTTGACCTTGACCTTGGAGATTTCCGTACTCATGAAAAAATTTCAACCTTGGCCTACTTTCATATTTCAAAATTGTATTTCCAGTGAGTTTGCATTCAACACTGTTTAATTAAGAAAAGTTTAATCATTGCTATGTTGCCATCAGTGTTTCACAAACATATCTTGTTACTTGCTTCTTTCCATACATATTCTTTATTATTATGTTATAGCACCAGTGTAATACCTGTTGACCAATGGCTATAAATAATGCATATTCCGGCAATATATACATGTATGTAATACATACGTCAATAAAGATACTGGGGAAGATAAAGAAATGAAGAAATTGGGACCAAATTAGGAGCATTTCGTAATTAGCGTTTGTTGCAAATCAAAGAAACGCCGCGCTTGTGTTAGTTTAACAATAATTGTTTATACACATGTATTCCCAATAAGAGAAGCCACGGTCGATTCCAAATGTTATAAAACCACAAAGGTATTCGTGAAAAAATCTAAAAAATTAACGCTTCTCCTCATCGTTATTTCATTTTTTCTAGATTATACATTATTTATATAAAATAATTCTTAACTAAAATAAAACGTTGTGTACGAGCTGTGTACGAGCAGACTTTTTGTGTATGACTGGGTTTGTGTACGAGACGGTTTGTGTACGAGTTGACTGAACACCGCCGAGAGGATTGTGGGAAAGCAATGGCTGAACACGAAAAATGTTTCGTTACGGTTACACAAAGGTATTTTCCTGGCAATCCCTCATTTGCATAAAATGAAATTTGCAGTTTTGGAAATAGGAAAATGTAATGCAACAGAGAGTAGATCATTTACTGATGCAGATTGTAAGTTTGACATGATAAAGATGGAGAGGGAAGAAGAAGAGTTGAAACATGAAGTGAGGTCATTGAACGTTAACTTCTCTACCTTGTTCCGACCTGGACTCGAATTTTTAACCTTATGCCACGATAAAAATATTGAAGATATCAAAAAGATGGACAAAGCCCAAATGGAGGCAATGTTTCTCCTAAACAACTATTTTCAAAGTATAGGTGAGTCGTATTTACCAGTAGTCCTAGACAGTTAGTTAGAATAATCTAACTGTGTCTCGGTACAGGCCCTCACCACAGTTAGAATACGTCCCATATACTTGTAATGTAGCAAATCGGAGCGGATCCGCTCCGAAACGATTTTGAAGAATATAAAATTATTTGCACTGGGAATAACTACCAAAATAATCAAAACAAACCTTTTTGAGATTGCTTATGCCTTTTATCCCATAAAATAATCCATATATATACGAAAATCCAATTAATTTTCTCAACGTTTTTCTCTCGATTCAAATTACTACATTCGGAACTCTCTAGATTGTTCCTAGTAAATGCACTATGCGAGTTATCGCCCGTGTTTCTTTCTGCTACATTACGAATACACGGAACGAATTCTATCGTTAAACCGGGTCCGTAGGACAATATCATTTTAACGATAGAACATTCTATCTACTAGACGGTTAGACCTTACAAATTTTTGTCCATAATTCTGGCGTATAATTTAGTTCCAGCACAATCACCAAATTTAGCTACGTAGCTAGAATTACTTACGTAGCATTATATAGTTAATTCATGTAGCTTTATTTCACGATTTACATGCAACTTTCAAAATTTTGCTTTTTATTAACTAATCTGCATCCAGGAAGACAGCATAACGTTATTCGCTTGGTTTCGGGATGGTGTTTTTTGAGTATTATATCATGTTTTTCTAGGTGTGTCTGAATACCCTCTTTAAAATAAAAATAAAAATTCTCAGAAATAAGCATGTTTTAAAAATGTCAAATTTACCATGTTTACTGGATATAAAAAGAGGAAAGGAGCACCACTCTCCATCTTGAAAATCAGGGGGTGCCTCGGTTCACACTTAATTTTCATCTATATCTACACCTTTCCTACCGGTGTCGGGTGAGAATTCTAGCTTCAAAAATGATCAAATAACGCCTTTCATACGTCTGTTGATTTGAACTTGCTGAATAAAACATGCAGTAAACCCAAACGTTCTTGATACCAAGCGCAGCAATCAAAAGCAACAGAAGTACAGATATTTATTGTTGAAAAATGTAAAGGCGTCCCGAAATTACATGGAAAATCTAGAGAGATCAGAAATTTTCCATGTAATTCTGGGACGCCTCTACATTTTTCATCGTTAGAAATAGGTACTTGTGTTGCTTTGGATAAACAGGTGCAAGAATCGAAGACGTTTTGGTTTACTGCATGATTTAACATGTAGGTCAACAGATGATAGAGAGTAGTCATTCAACTATTTTTGAAGCTAGATCTCACCCGACACCTGTAGGGGATGCGTATCATTACCGCTACATTTTCAAAATTTTCATTACCGCTACATAGTCATTACCGCTACATAAGAAAGTATACATTACCGCTACATTGTATCTTTCGTTAGCCAGCCACATTTGCATGTACAACCTATAAATGCATAAGACACTGAGCCAGAAAAGCTGAAACTTATGTGGAAGCTAGCATCCTGGGGTAGTGTAGATTCTCAGGGATTTTCCACTCACTTTTGGGAATGGGGCCCAGGCCCTTGGAATTGGGAATTTTACAACATTTTATCACTTATTGGGAAATTTTATTGTATGATGTTTTTCAAGTAATAAATAATTAAGATGAATAAAAATTGATCTTTTACTTACTGCTAGTAGTTATTCAGAACTATGAGTCAGAGAATTGATCATTATAATAAAGTTTAACCCAAGAGTCTTCAAAATTTTGATCATTTCATTCGAATTTCCAAACCTAAACATGTTTGTATTTTGTGAGTTCTTTCAAAAATTGAATATAGGCAGTTCATTTTTAGCTCACCTGAGCCGAAGGCTCAAGTGAGCTTTTCTGATCACATTTTGTCCGGCGTCCGTCTGTCCGTCTGTCTGTCTGTCCGTCTGTCTGTCTGTCCGTAAACTTTTCACATTTTCGACTTTTTCAAGAACCGCTGGGCCAATTTCAACCAAACTTGCCACAAAGCATCCTTGGGTGAAGGGGATTCAAGTTTGTTCAAATAAAGGGCCATGCCCTTATTCAAGGGGAGATAATTGAGAATTAGTGAAAATTTGGTGGTATGTTTTAAAAATCTTCTTCTTAAGAACCACTGTGCCAGGAAAGTTGAAACTTATGTGGAAACATCCTCAGATAGTGTAGATTCAAGTTTGTTCAAATCATGTCCCCCGGGGGTAGGGCAGGGCCACAATGGCCGACCAAAGTTTTATATAGAAATATATAGGAAAATTCTTTAAAAATCTTCTTCTCAAGAACAGCAGAGCCATAATTGCTCATATTCATATGGAAGCATCCCCAGGTAGTGTAGATTCAAGTTTGTTCAAATCATGACCCCCGGGGGTAGGGCGGGGCCACAATGGCCGACCAAAGTTTTACATAGAAATATATAGGAAAATTCTTTAAAAATCTTCTTCTCAAGAACAGCAAAGCCATAATTGCTCATATTTGTATGGAAGCATCCCCAGGTAGTGTAGATTCAAATTTGTTAAAGTCATGACCCCCGGGGGTAGGCGGGGCCACAATGGCCGACCAAAGTTTTATATAGAAATATATAGGAGAATTCTTTAAAAATCTTCTTCTTAAGAACAGCAAAGCCAGAATTGCTCATATTTATATGGAAGCATCCCCAGGTAGTGTAGATTCAAATTTGTTCAAATCATGACCCCTGGGGATAGGGCGGGGCCACAATGGCCGACCAAAGTTTTATATAGAAATATATATGAAAATTCTTTAAAAATCTTCTTCTCAAGAACAGCAGTCATAATTTCTCATATTTATATGGAAGCATCCTCAGGTAGTGTAGATTCAAGTTTGTTCAAATCATGAGCCCCGGGAGTAGGGCGGGGCCACAATGGCCGACCAAAGTTTTATATAGAAATATATAGGAAAATTCTTTAAAAATCTTCTCAAGAACAGCAGAGCCATAATTGCTCATATTTATATGGAAGCATCCTCAGGTAGTGCAGATTCAAGTTTGTTCAAATCATGACCCCCGGGGGTAGGGCGGGGCCACAATGGCCGACCAAAGTTTTATATAGAAATATATAGGAAAATTCTTTAAAAATCTTCTTCTCAAGAATAGCAAAGCCATAATTGCTCATATTTATATGGAAGCATCCTCAGGTAGTGTAGATTCAAGTTTGTTCAAATCATGACCCCCGGGGGTAGGGTGGGGCCAAACTTTTGGATTCAAACTTTTCAATAGTAAACCAATTACTACTTTTTCCTAGCCACAATGCTCCGGTGAGCGATGTGGCCCATTGGCCTCTTGTTGGGAAAAAGGTAGGGGTTTTGCAATTGGGAATGGGGCCCATATTCGGCCCTACACGGGGTAGTGGAAAATCCCTGATTCTAAATTGTTCAAATCATGACCCCCTAGGGGTTGTGCGGGGCCACAATGGGAAATCAAAGTTTTACATAGAAATATAAAGGAAAAATCTTTAAAAATCTTCTTCTCAAGAACCACTGGGCCAGAAAAGCTGTAACTTATGTGGAAACATTCTGGGTTAGTGTAGATTCTAAATTGTTCAAATCATGACCCCCGGGGTTGTGCGGGGCCACAATGGGGAATCAAAGTTTTACATAGAATGTAAATTTGAATTAGAATTTTTCACATATTTTCTTTTCGAGATCCGCCATCTTTGTTCTCAGCCCAAACTACGCTTTTAAAGGAGTTATTTCATTGGACAGTCTATTTTTAGCTCTTCTGAGCCAAAGGCTCAAAGAGCTAATGCTATGGCCATTTGTGCGGTGTGCGTAAACTTTTTAGATAATGGGCCATAACTCAAGAACCCCTTGGCCAATCAGTACCAAATTTGTCACAGGGTATCCTTGGCCCAAGGGCTACCATTTATACTAAAATAAGGGTTGGGACCCTTAAACAAGGGGAGATAATCAGGAAAACAAAACCAAAAGTACTGGCTGCTAAAAAATCTTCTTCTCCATAACCGCCAGGCAGACTTTCACCAAACTTACAAACAAGGATCAGGATATGTCGAAGATTAAAATTTGCATGGGGAATTACCCTGGGGCAAAGGGCGTGGTCTCAAGGTCACTTCAAAGTTGACTTAAATTTACACTTAATGAAAACATGTATATTTTGCTTACTATAAGGACTAGGATCATCAAATCTTGTAAGTTGATGCATCTTACGACTTCACATCATGCTAACTCAAAAGTAGGTCACAGTGACCTACTTTTTAAATTTTGCGGGGATTTGTTTTCAAATTGATTTGAAGCCATATTTTGGACACTTTAAGGCCTATGATCATCAACCTTTGTCAACTGATACATCTTGCCTTAATGGGTTTTCGAACAATGTCAACTTAAAAGTAGGTCACCGTGACCTACTTTTTGAACTTTATGACTCTTTTTAAAAACTTAAAATCCCATTATTTCAGACACAGGGAGGTTTAGAATCATAAAATTTTGTACTTTGATGCATCTTGGGTCCTTAAAACATATTTATGAAAAAGTAGGTCAATGTGACCTACTTTTCGAATTTTGCCGACATTTGTTTTCAAATTGTTTAAAATGCATATTTTGAATACCTTCAGACGATCATCAAACATGGTCAGTAGATGCATCTTGGGTCTTCGGAAAATGTCGACAAAAATGTAGGTCACGATGACCTACTTTCGACATTTTAAGTATATTCAAGTATCTTAGGTATTTATTGGCATAGAATCATCAAACTTTGTGAGTCGATGCATATTTAGTTTTCGGAGAGTAACGACCAAAAAGTAGGTCACGGTGACCTACTTTTGACGTTTTATGGCTTTATTTAGGTATCTCTGCTACTTACTGGCTTAGAATCATCAAACTTTGTGAGTTGATGCATCTTGGGTTTTCAGAGAGTGACGATTAAAAAGTAGGTCATGGTGACCTACTTTTGACATTTTGTGGCTATAATTAAGTATCTCTGGTACTTATTGACCTAAAATCATCAAACTTTGTCAGTTGATGCAATCTTGGGTTTTCGGAGATTGTCGACCAAAAAGTTGGTCACAGTGACCTTCTTTTGACATTTTATGGCTATATTTAAGTATCTCAGGCACTTATTGGCTGAGAATCATCAAACTTTGTCAGTTGAGACATCTACGGTTTTCAGAGAATGTCGACCAAAAAGTAGGTTATGGTGACCTACTTTGAATATCTCAGCTACGTATTAGCTTAGAATCATCAAACTTTGTCAGTTTAGGCACCTTGGGTTTCATTGAATGTCCAACAAGAAATAGGTCATGGTGACCTACTTTTGAATATCTCAGGTACTTATTGGCTTAGAATCATTAAATTTTGTCAGTTTAGGCATCTTGGGTTTTTTTGATAATGTTGACCAAAAAGTAGGTCACCGTGACCTACTTTTGACATTTGATGGCTATATTTAATTATCTCTGGTACTAATTGGCTTAGAGTCGTCAAACTTTGTCAGTTGATGCATCTTGGGTTTTCAGAGAATGTTGACCAAAAAGTAGGTCATGGTGACCTACTTTTGAATATCTCAGGTACTTATTGGGTTAGAATCATTAAATTTTGTCAGTTTAGGCATCTTGGGTTTTTGGATAACGTCGACCAAAAAGTAGGTCACCGTGACTTACTTTTGACATTTGATGGCTATTACAGTCTTCACGAAAACTTTTCAAACTAACTGGCCAGTCGGACCAGTGAACTTTCAAAATTTACTGGCCCACCAAAATTTTTACTGGCCCCTTAATTAAAAAATAAAATAAATACATTTTCATAACTGTAAATTTATACATGTTTACATACTTCAACTTTTGAATGCCGCCATTTTTCGTCCTTTGTCGTGTTTAGGTAAGTTGTTCATTGGAAATTCGCTTATTTCACGTACTAGTTAATAGTTACTAGCTAGTTCCGGTTGTTACGTAATACATCCATGTTATAATAGGGTTACAATAATACGATTCAACAACACGTGCTTGTTCTTTTTATATTATATATCAATGAAATTTATGCAAGTAAGTCAGTTAAGATATATATTGACTGTGTATGATTTTTATAATCAACAAGCCCATCGGACTTCTTGAATTTTGATTTTCACTGACCCGACATCAAAATTCACTGGCCTCGGTCTTCGGACCAGTGAGTTTTCGTGAAGACTGGCTATATTTAATTATCTCTGGTACTAACTGGCTTAGAATCGTCAAACTTTGTCAGATGATGCATCTTGGGTTTTCAGAAAATGTTGACCAAATAGTAGGTCATGGTTACCTACTTTTGAATATCTCAGGTACTTATTTAGTTAGAATCATCAGTCTTTGTCAAATAATGTATCTTGAGTCCTCAGAAAATTTCAATCAAAAGATAGGTCACTGTGACCTACTCATGGTACTTTATAATTACATTATAATATCTTCAGTCTTAACTGGCCAAATATTATCAAACTTTGTAAGTTGATGCATTTTGGGTCTTATGATACTAATAGAGTTGGAGACTTCTAATAGAAGTGATAGATTGTACAATTTATCAGAAGAGCGATTCAAGGCCCTTGGGCCTCTTGTTAAGATTATTAGGTATTGTTGAGCTTGAGTCCGACATTTAAATAGCGACTTAGGTCAAGGTTTTGTGTGGAGTTCGAGAAATCACAAACCATTGACATTGTGAGGATGCTGTGACCTAATTAAATATGTTTCAGGTTCTAATTGGCTTAGAATCATCAAACTTTCAGTAGATGCATATTGGTTCCTCAAAGGATGTGAACTGAAAAGTAGGTTACTGTGACCTTTTTTTGTAACTTTATTGGTATAATCAGTTCAGTTGATGAATCATGAATCCTAGCTCAGAGAATAACAACTGTCAAGTATAGGTCACAATGTTATGATCTACTCTCAGGCGATAACTGGTGTAGAATCATCTTTGGTTCAGAGTGTTTCATCCAAAATGTAGGTCATGATGACCTACCTTTGGAATTTCAAGGCTTTATATACAAAAAAAGCTTTAAAAAGAAGTGATAGGTTGTACTATTTATCAGAAGATCAATTCAAGCCCATAGGCCTCTTGTTGTTTATTAAACTCAATTTCAAAGAAACTATGAAAGTTATTTTAATCAAATTCATATACTTAACACGTTTCTATGTTGCATTCATGTCTTATGGACATGTTTCTAGGTCAAGAAGAGAGTTGTAGTATTGGGTGAATATTTTGGCGCTTTGTTTGTGCATGTATAATGTAGATTGAAATGTTTTATGGAGAGACTTCACTAAATATCCAATTCATACGACCTGATTTGCATACCTCAGTATATTTTACACATGAATAAATTTACTCACATGTGCAATTTTTATAGAGCTGGGTATCGCGGCTGAAAAATCGTATCGCAATCTATTTCAATATTATATTTTGTATTGCAATATATCACAATATAATTTTTTTAATAAATTTTGATTTTCATCAATGTTAAATGAAAACACAAACTGAAATTACTTGTATTCTCGAGTTGATATTGCAACTGCCTGATCGCGTTGTGTGTACGCAAGTGGCAAGCTAAGTTTTTTTGTGGCAAAAATTTAAGAATCAAGTTGTAATATTCAGATTCTGCTTTAACATGAAGGGCTTTCATGTAAAGTTGTCATCTTTTCATCTCTGACAGACATGTCTCTGGTTTCCGACCAAACGTCACGTTGCTTGCCACCATATTTTACCTTGGAAAGGGCAAATAACTCTTTTTGTAACAATTAATAGCATATCGAACCCGAACCGGTATTTACAAAAAAATACCGCGATACGTATTGTGAAGAACGAAATCGGGATACACCGGTTAACCGGTAATATCGCACAGCACTAAATTTTTATCATATGAACTGATATACGCAGATGCAAATTCTGCACAGTTGAGTAAATTTACACCTGGTCAGGACTAGGTGCAAATTAACTTTTGCATACACTTTGTAGCAAATTATTAGGCTTAAAATAAAAATAAGTTTGTTTGCAGTTGCCTACCGACCCTCTAAAAATGCACCCGACCCAAACTGTATTTTAGCCATTTTGTGATTTTATTTATTTTTTTTTTTTTCAGAATATTGAAACTGATTCATTTTCAAATTTTGACATTTGTTTTTATCAGTCAGTGGTTTATAACAAGAGTTGGGCTTATTCATGTCTAGTAGGTCTATGAAAACCTCTATTATTTGTTATCTAACGAAAATGAATTTTTTCCAAAAAAAAAAAGAAGAATGCCTATCTACCTACCCAGTTTAAAAATTATAGGTCGGCAACTGCAAACAAAGAATTTTTTAAGCTTGGCCTTAGTTCATGTGTGTAAATTGTATCGTATGAACATGCAGCAAATTTACATACATGTATATATGTATGTATTTTGTTTTGTTTATTTTATTAATTTCAAGTGCTGTTTTGATTGTGTAAGAATTGACGTGTAAAATAGTCTGTAAACATGGTGGCTAGATTGATACATTTGTTTAACGTCCCTCTTGAGAATTTTTCACTCATCATTTGCCGGTGGAGAGCTGCAAATTCTGTCCTATACTCAGCATTCAGGGCCATTGAGCAGGGAGAGGTCTTTTTCATGCCTGCACCTACTGCGACACGGGAGCTTGGTTTATATACGGTCTCTTCCGAAGGACCGGTCTCCACGTCCAACAATGGGATTCGAACTGGCGATGTAAGGATCAACTCCTTACTTCGCGACTCTATAGCAGATGCTTTAACCTCTGCACCACACAAGCGACTTGCTGGCTAGAAAGTATTCTGTATTTAATTCAGACAAGCTACTCATATAAAAGTTAATGTTTCAGGAATTTCAATAAACTAGCTAGTGAAAATAAACATTCGTAAGTAACCTACTTGGCACCAGCTGATCTCAACATGAATGTCCAGGGGTTCATGTTAATTTCCTTTTAACATATTTGTATTGTTCAAAGATTTTTGAGATCAATCACTGCTAGATTTTTTTCATCCTTTTCATTATACTGAAAAGAATAATTATTATTTAATATTCAAGCAGATGTTTTATAATGGCCTTGCACACTTGATGTACTGTAGATTTCCCAACAGCAAACAAATTTTAAATTGGTCCTTATTCTGCCGAAGACGTCAACTAGTAGATGGCAATTCCCGTTTTCTTTACACCCAATGGCTCTTTTACAATCTTTGGGACGGAAGCTAAAATATTTTCCAACAATAAAGCAATATATGAGCTGTGTTTTTGAGAAAATTATTTTGCTATTAGAATGTGTTATTATGATTAATTTGTATATATTTTAAAACCTTATGATAAAACCAAAATAAAAGTTTCAAAATATTTCAAAAGAAATGTTTCTGTACAATCGAATATATAGCATTATATAAGAAATCAATAATGCACAGGACGACAATAATGTCATTTTGTTTCAATTGAAGCTTGTAAAAAGTTCTTCCATCGCAAATATGAACAATTGTAGTTTATTAATGTTAAATGTTCTATTTTTCTATCATTGAAAAAGTTGACTACAAATTTGCAACAAAATTTCGCCATGTCAATCTTGCAGCTCATATTAATAATTTTAATAAGTTTTCCAACTTTGTGTGTATATTCCTATATCTACAATTCTTTCTACTTAAAGTCATTAATTAAGTTGTACCAATAAATCAGTGGAATGGACACCCCTCCCCCTAGTTTTTTGAGGAAGATTTAAAAGATAGTCTTATACCCAAACAACAAACAATAAGGAAATACCCCTTTTCTATAAAAAATCACAATTGTGAATCTGTCCATCTCCTTAGTTTATTTGAAAATATGAGGATTTACTGTCAGCATCTTAATCTTGTCTAAACGCATTGCAAGTTAACTTTTACTTACATGTGTAGATTAACTTATGTAAATTTGCACACATAAGTAAATTTTCGTCATATGAATGGGGTATTAGCATTGTCGCAAATGCACAAAATGTACGATCCTCTCCCATTCTGGCCGTGGTTGAACGAGAAGAGAATTCTTCGTAGCTCATTAAATAATTGACTAATGCGAGTAAAGCATAGTCGGATGATGAACTTTATTGCGACCTTTCAATGTCCAATCCCAGTACAAGAAATATTTCTTGTATACTGTTGACGTCAGTTGTTGATTTCAATTGCGATGGAAACAAAACATACCACTGACTGAATATGACGTCACAGTAGAGAGGCGTAAATATTCAAGATTACGACACCTTTTGTGATCAAGCAGCCACGGGTAGGAGAGAGCACTATATGCAGACTCCGGACCGTGGCTTGAGACGATGGGGGTATTAGATAGTCAATGAGAAACTTATCCATAATATTGACAAACTTGTTTTGCTTCATCATCTTTAATGTTTCTGAATCATTTCAGGTTTGCATGAAGAAAGTCTGATCAAAGTGTTCAATTACAAAGAGTCTGAAGAAGGAGAAAGTCAGAGTCGTACTAAACAAACAGCCCCAACAGAAACAGATATCACTGTTGCATTTGCCGAACACCTTCTTGGAAGACTTGCTCCAGGGCAATCATATATCATTGATTACAAAGCAAAAAAGAAAGGAAAATGCAAATGTGGATGCAATGTGGACCCAAAATTTGGAAGTACAGGCATTGGTATGATTAATTTCTTTATTAAAGTAGCATAATGGATGAATTAAAAAAAATACCAAAAGCTATTTATCAATCTGCGATAAAAATATAGGCAAAAGAAAGAAAATACCTAAGTCTCAGGATATATCTTTAGGTATTGTCTAGGTAAATGCCAGGTATCTCATAAATATCAATACACGAAAGAGAACAACATGTTTGATCAGAGCTTTTTAGCTCCCCTGAAAACTAAATATAAATTATTATACCCCCAGCAAACGAAGTTTGGGGGTGTATATAGGAATCACCTTGTCCGTCTGTCCATCTGTCTAGCTGTCCGTCTGTCTGTGCAATCGTGTCCGGTCCATATCTTTCTTACAGAGGGACATTAGAATCTACTACTCCACACTAAGATTGCTCATGACCTAAGGGTGTGTCATGACCTTGACCCAAGGTCATTTGGGAAGTTCAAGGTCACTGGAAGAAAAAATTTATAATTCGTGTCCGGTCCATATCTTTCTTATGGATAAACTTGGTAGGTTCTCATTTCACACAAAGATTGCCCATGACCCAAGGGTGTGTCATGACCTTGACCCAAGAAGTTTGGGGGTGTATATAGGAATCACCTTGTCCGTCTGTCCATCTGTCTAGCTGTCCGTCTGTCTGTGCAATCGTGTCCGGTCCATATCTTTCTTACAGAGGGACATTAGAATCTACTACTCCACACTAAGATTGCTCATGACCTAAGGGTGTGTCATGACCTTGACCCAAGGTCATTTGGGAAGTTCAAGGTCACTGGAAGAAAAAATTTATAATTTGTGTCCGGTCCATATCTTTCTTATGGATAAACTTGGTAGGTTCTCATTTCACACAAAGATTGCCCATGACCCAAGGGTGTGTCATGACCTTGACCCAAGGTCATTTGGGAAGTTCAAGGTCACTGGAAGAAAAAATTACATAATTCATGTCCTGTCCATATCTTTCTTATGGATAAACTTGGTATGTTCTCATTTCACTCAAAGATTGCCCATGACCCAAGGGTTTGTCATGACCTTGACCCAAGGTCATTTAGGAAAGTTCAAGGTCACTGGAAGAAAATTTTATAATTCGTGTCCGGTACATATCTTTCTTATGGATAAACTTACTTCTGAAAAACCCAGCGGGGGGTATTTTGTCCCGTTTGGACAGTTCTAGTTTATTCAGAAGGAAACTTTCAACTAGGTTGTCTTCCTTTATTTAGTATATTATCTTGAGATATTCAATTTTTATGCCCCCCGATCAAAAGATCCCAGGGGTATAATGTTTTTGTCCTGTCTGTCTGTCTAGTTGTTTGTCTGTGTGTCTCTCTCTCTGTCATCACCTTTAACCTAGCCCATAACAGGGTTCGACATTTACGCTCATCATCTTGTCATTTCCACCCAGAAATGATTTGGACGACCTGATTTTCAGTCTGGCTCGCCCAAATGATGACCTGGGACAAGTCGGGAATATTTAATAACAATGTTTAATATTTTAAGATTGACTTCATAAGCTGGCCTTGAAAACATATTTTTCTGTAACCAAGCCAACACATTCAACATGTTCAAATTGCAGCCGCGTAAATTTTCTTTCTGCTAAATCTATGTTCGATCAATCAGCTGATGCAATTTTTACCAAAGTCTTTAATAAAATTTTATTTGATATATAAAATATGTCAACTTTGTCAACAATCAGCTTAAATATAAAGAGAAATAATCATCTTGCATTTCCCTATACAACTTTCTTGAGTCTCAATCTTTAATTGTATGTTACTTTGGTTGGATCCCTTCTTTAAGCAGAATTTGGCAAAATTTTCATGAAAAAAAAGACCAAATAACTTTTACAAATAGACAGTACATGTTACATCTACAGACATATATCTGATTCAGTGATTGCCTCCATTTTTTGTAACTCACCACTAATATCTGCAGTTATGAAGTAAATTGATCCTCAGGATACTGATTCTCGTATTCTGTTATTTTCTCCAAAGGTTGACAAATAATGACCATCCTAATTATCCTCCACTCAACCAATTCACATTTCTAACGTTACGCGCGTTTCAAGTTTGCACCTTTTCAAAAGTGTAATGCAGAGCTATATTTAGAAATAGTTTAAAATTTCTTAGATTTTTGTTTTAAAAAAAATAAACATATCTGAATAATTTTTCACTGAAATTAAAATTTTTTAAATTAATTAATATCAGTTTAATCAATTAATGAATTGGGTTTTTTTTTACAAAATCAATTACACATGTAGATCTAGCTTCTTGGTTTCGTATTATCATACCAAGTATGACGGCCGCCATAACCAGAGGACAACAAATATCTCTTGGTACTAACTCGCCCCTCAAACTAAGTATTCTGAGCTATGAAGACATATACAGAAGAAAAGACTACAAAATACGAATGTGGATCATGTCATAGATACATCACAACCATGTAGTCTGTGCTGTATCATTTACACATGATGCACAGAAAAATGTGACTTTTTTTAGCTGCATCAAAATATAAAGCGTTTCAACCCAAGAATAAATTTAATGCTTGATTGCAAATTAATTTACTCGGTTAAGTTTTTCCATCCATTGGATCCATCCCTCACTTCCAGCGACCGAAAGTCCTCCAACTTTTTATCAGCGATCTTCAGACATGTTTCTTGTGTCTTTTCAGCATTGATTATCAATTTGCACAAATAAAAATATTCCCAGACAACAATCTTTTCACTAGTACTGATCACAGGTAGCTATTCAAAGTATTTTCTTCGAAATAGAATCCTTCGCCTGATGAATTCTATTGGCGTTACCGCCAATCAAGCCAATTTTAACCTTGCGTCATTTTTCAAAATCTATGACGTACGGTTAGTGTAATAATTAATATTCGTAACTATTGTCTTCTGAGAAGGCTTTCGGCCTTCACAGGATTTGATCACGTGACCGACCCACTTTAATTCCCATTGAAAAGTTCAAGGTCAAACTGCCACTATTCCTTTGTTATAAGTACAAACCAGTAGAGCTACATTCTCGTCAGAGACTTCTGGTTATTCTTCTAAGAGCTGTAATATACGGCTGATCAATTTCTTTGAAAAATGAATTAGGTTTTACTTCAAACTAAACACAATATATTTAGATAAAATAGAAACAGCATATATCGTATTAACTCTGTATTTGTATATATTCACAATAAGTTATTAATCTGTTGCCCTCTTTTAATTGTGACATTTAATAATTGTGTTCAGTTTGGACTAAGGAAACAAACTTCTTTTTTTCCAGGCCATGAGGAGGTATGGCATGGCCACATTGATATTATATTTTCATCATATAACCTTGAAGAAGATCAGTGCATTGCAAACTGTGAGAAGGATCTAGTTGTTGCAGATTGTAGTACCAGTACATTTACCCCTTTGAAAAAAAGGAAAGAAGATGGTATGTTGGATTTTACTGTCATTTGTTTTTAATTAATATTCATGTCTGTTTGTCTGTCTATTAGCTTTTTCATATCCTCTAATACTACCTGCCGCCTTATCAAGTTATCTAAGTTCAACAATACTATTAATTTTAAGAGGTAGTCAGATAGTATCCACATTTTAACATTTCGGAAAAAAGTTCTTACCATAAATAAAGAAGAATAGGATTAGAGAAAGAGAGATACAATTCATCTCTTGGGATTAACTAGGCTGAGTCTAATTCAAGTGCACATAAATGCAACAGTGCACTTTCCCAAATAATGTATTTGGCCGAGTATAATACGCATTGATGTAAAATACGCACCCCCCTTTTTGAGTCTGAAACTGGGGAAAAAACGCAGTTCGGATGTATTATACGCAACAAAAAAAATTACCAAGCGATGTCCTGAACTTTGCAAATTGCAGTAGTTTGTTACGAAAATCGGCGCGAGAATTAAGTGTCAAAAATTTATTGAACACACCTATTTTAAAATACACACTTTACAACTTTCTCTTAATCCTGACATTCCATATCGCGGCAATCTGGAGAAAATTATTTTCATTTATTTCAACAAAGCACAAGATAATTTTGCGTAAAAGTATTAACAGAATTTTTTTCAGCATAATTACGGTGATTTTGAAATTATGCGTCGCCATATTCTTAGATGAAATAATTTTATTTCAACAAAGCATGAAGTATTGTTGAAAGTTTTAACAGTTGTCATATTTACTTTTGGTTCTAGGTAATCATGCTGAAAATTATGTTACAATACTTTAACAGGATACGAGATTGAAACATCAAAGTATTGTTGATTACGATTTCCCTTTTCTGAATCTTCGCGGATATCTTATTTTCTAAAGAGCACGAATAAATGATAACACTAAAGTTTTAGCATAATTCATATTTCATTTGTCAACTCTCAATCATTTAAAAAAAGAGGCCGATAAGTATAAGATAAGGCAAAATAACATTTAACAAGTGTTTAATTGTTTAATATGTCGTAATCAACACATGCTCACACATACGATAGGTCATAAACCAACCCCCAATTTTTAACAAAGAAATTAATCAAAGCAATTAACATGACAGTAAATAATCAGTGCTCTAACTGTAAAAACATTGCTTTGGAGTCAGTAGACAATTAATAGCCTGGAGGAGTGTTGATAGGTAATTATTATTTGACCAGTGCACGTGTGTCACAACATTGGCTTCCTTTCATTGGGACGTATGGAGGGGTGTTTATGTTGCAGCAGATTTTCATTGAGTTATTTAAAACCTAAAATAATTTTTTATTTTATTGTATTTCATTAAAAAATGACTTATTACTTTGTCTGGCAGATAAGGTACATGTGCACTATCATTACAGAAGTACGTGGCATAGCCATGAGTGAACGTCTAAAAATAAAATCGGCAATGGCAGCCTTCTTGGAGACGATCAACATGCAGCTCAAATTACTTTAAACTTGCTTTTTAGCCGGGCTTATTGCTCAAAGAGCAATTGCCGGCTTATGTGATCCTGTTCAAGACAGGATGTTAACCCCATAGTCGCCATTTCAAAGTTACGTGCAAAAATATAGTTCTTACTCTCAACCGCTTTTGAGATTATACAAACGCTAATTAAAGCAACAAAAATAAAACGAATTTTATCTAAAATAAACATTAGTAGTAATGACTTTGAAAACTTCATAAGTCAAAGAACATATTTCATCAGCGTAAGGATTTTTGATTATCAGTGTTACCGTAGTTCTCTACACATACGAGGTAAAGCAGGAGAGGGAACTAGACTGGCCTGTTTGTTTAGGCCTAAAAAAAAAATATGTTTGTTCCCTGTAACCCGACCAACCCATTCAAATTATCCCCGGGTGGATTTTTTTTTCTGACAAATGGCAAAACTTCGTTTGATCAATCAGCTGATTCCATTTATTAAATTTAAAAAATAGCTTGTAGCTTAATTTGAGACATAAAATATGTCAACTTAGTGTACATTTACCTTAAATATAAAGAGTAATCATTATTGTAACAACAGTTTCCCCCTACAACTTTCTGAAGTTTGTTTTCTGCCGCTTGGCAGCCATTTTGGATGCCATATTGGGTGTCCACTGTAAATATAACACCTGGTATTTTCGGTCCGGGGATGTTTGACCATTCATAAGCAAAAAAAAAAAAAAAAAAAAAAAGAATTTCCGACCTACCCACCCTTGATATTTTGGGAATGTTACAGGAAACAAACTTATTTTTTTTAAGCCTTACATTCAGCGGCGGTACCAGATTAATTCTGATTCTGACAAAATCGGACCGTGGTATTAGGATTGAAAAACTCACTGTCAGTGTCTTTTCATTTATATTGATAGTTTTAAAATAATTTTTTCATCAGAATATAAACGTGATTCATGTAAGAAATCCATTCTACTCTGTAAATGAGCCCGGCTCTCTGTACTTCTGAGTACTTTGATTTATGTTATTATGGTATCAAAAGCTTATGAAAGTGACATTTTTAACAAGCATACCTTCCAACAATAACTTTCCGAAGTTTAAAATATGGCAATAAACAAAAGAATTTGCATATGTCTCTAAGTAATTCTACGGTATGTACATATAATAGCTGTGTTTTACCTGAATGAAAAACTTATCAAAATCCCATTGTGATGTAAAATACGCATCCCTTTCTCACAGAAATTTATTTTGGGAAAAAAGTGTGTATTATATTCCCCCAAATACGGTTTTGTAATTTTAAATTAAAATAACATTATCTGTAACACCTACTGGTCCGAAGATGTGAGTTTATGACAACAATTTGGAAAAAAAACCCCACTGAATTAACTCTAACAATGTCATGTTTTCCAATTTTGTATTAAGCAATACATGACGCTGAAGAATGACATATGACTCGCTTATATGTTTGTAGACATTCATGGATATAAAATACTAAAAACTGATGACAACAAAAGAGACATACTAGCAATCTAAATTCAGTTAAACTTCTCCGAACCGTCCCCCCTGGAAGCCACAGGGATTTATCAGCCTATTTTGGGAAACGCCATTATTTGGAAATTGGGAAAAAGTTATCGGCTTTTTGATGAAATTGGGAAAAATATATATGTTGCTTAAACCATGTATTCACTATTCAGGTTCAATTTATTTACTGCTGTAATTTGGGCTACCAATTAACAGACAATTAAATATGATCCAACTTCATAAATCACCATACAAGATCAATTAAGTATGAAAAATAGACTAATAAATGTGCTATGTAAATTTGAATTCAATGAGTATTCATTTTATACAACTTAAGGTAGTATATTTGTGCGCCATGAAATTCCAATTTAGGTCATGGGAGATCAGGGACCTTAAGTCCCTGGGGAAATATAATAAACCTCCTGCAAAATAATTTAAACTAAATGCACATTTTCTAAAATATGCATTGAAAATATATTTTTCTATGTGAAATAATGCCTGCAGTTCTTACCATTCACTCGTAGATCAATTGAGCAAGTCAAAATGAGTAAATAAACCTATAGAAATACACAGTATCACTACTTCAGAAAAAAACTGAGGAAATTCGGAATAAAAATTGGCGATGTTTTTAGACATGTGTTACAACTGTAGGTTTGCTAAATGAGTTAAACTGAGGAAAATTACAGACAATCTGACTAATTTACTTTGTGTTTTTCCAAGGATAATTAAAAAAAAAGCAATGTTCTGCAATTGGGAAAAAATACTGCCAAATTGGGAAAAATTGAACTCATTTTCAATTGGGAATGGGGCCGAATTTCGGCCCCTGAGAAGGCACTGATAAATCCCTGAGCCAGTTCCCCTAATCTCTATTGAGATTCTGCTGGGCTAGATATTTTGACTGACACCCACAGAATTTCTAGACAGCCACTCATAATTCATGTAACTATGGAAATCAAGCCCCAAATTCGGCTGACAAGCAACCTAGGCCACACTGTCGTTCTCTTCAGTTAAGTCATTTGGTTGTTTATTTGACTCTCTGTCACTATTATTTCTACATTGCTTACCATTTAGGCATGTAAATCCCAACATAAAAAATATTCAATTCTCCATTCGAAATATGGCTCCTGTGACGAAATTGTTTACCTCCTCGCTTAAAAGAGTTCCTGTAGTCTGTTTTCTTATATGTGATGTTCACATAAGTTCATTTAGTTAAACATCAGCTGAAATTATAAGTCCTGGCAAAATTCTTAACATTTCTTTACACATAAACTCTCATAAAACAGGCCATCCTTAAACACCGGCCACTTTTTCAAGAACAAAATTTAAGAAACAGAGAAATTTTTCCTCACCATACTGGCCACTTTTTAGCTTTTCTGATCACATTTTGTCCGGCGTCCGTCTGTCTGTCTGTAAACTTTTCACATTTTCGACTTCTTCTCAAGAACTGCTAGACCAATTTCAACCAAACTTGCTACAAAGTATCCTTGGGTGAAGGGGATTCAAATTTGTTCAAATGAAGGGCCACGCCCTCATTCAAGGGGAGATAATTGGGAATTAATGAAAATTTGGTGACATATTTTAAAAATCTTCTTCTCAAGAACCACTGTGCCAGGAAAGATGAAACTTATGGGTAAACATCCTCAGGTAGTGTAGATTCAAGTTTTACATAGAAATATATAGGAAAATTCTTTAAAAATCTTCTTCTCAAGAATGACAAAGCCATAATTCATCATATTTATATGGAAGCATGCTCAGGTAGTGTAGATTCAAATTTGTTCAAATCTTAACCCCTGGGGCAGGGTGGAGCCAAAATGGCCGACCAAACTTTTACATAGAAATATATAGGAAAATTCTTTAAAAATCTTCTTCTCAAGAATGACAAAGCCATAATTCATCATATTTATATGGAAGCATGCTCAGGTAGTGTAGATTCAAATTTGTTCAAATCTTAACCTCTGGGGCAGGGCGGAGCCAAAATGGCCGACCAAACTTTTACATAGAAATATATAGGAATTTTTAAAAAAAATCTTCTTCTCAAGAATGACAAAGCCATAGTTCATCATATTTAGATGGAAGCATGCTCAGGTAGTGTAGATTCAAATTTGTTCAAATCTTAACCACTGGGGCAGGGCGGAGCCAAAATGGCCGACCAAAGTTTTACATAGAAATATATAGGAAAATTCTTTAAAAATCTTCTTCTCAAGAATGACAAAGCCATAGTTCATCATATTTAGATGGAAGCATGCTCAGGTAGTGTAGATTCAAATTTGTTCAAATCATGACCACCGGGGTAGGGCGGGGCCAAAATGGCCGACCAAAGTTTTACATAGAAATATATAGGAAAATTCTTTAAAAATCTTCTTCTCAAGAATGACAAAGCCATAATTCATCATATTTATATGGAAGCATGCTCAGGTAGTGTAGATTAAAATATGTTCAAATCATGACCCCCCGGGGTAGGGCGGGGCCAAAATGGCCGACCAAAGTTTTACATAGAAATATGTAGGAAAATTCTTTAAAACTTCTTCTTCTATAGCCATATTTATCAAATTTATATGGAAGCATGCTCAAGTAGTGTTGATTCAAATTTGTTCAAATCATGACCCCCAGGGGTAGGGTGGGGTCAAAATGGCCGACCAAAGTTTTACATAGAAATATGTAGGAAAATTCTTTAAAAATCATTTTCTAAAAAAATAGCAAATCCATGATTGGTCATGGGACTACTTTTGGATTTAAACTTTACAATACAAAGCCATTTTCTACTTTTCCCTACCCTTAGTGCTCAGGTGAGTGATGTGGCCCCTGGGCCTCTTGTTGATTGTTAGGAATAGAACTGTCATTGGCCAGTGAGGGGTAGTAATGACCAGCTGGAGGTGTGAAAAATACCCTCCAGAAGTCAGAGGTGTGAAAAACTGGATTGGCCTCATAGGGTTTTAAGCTCAGCTGAGCCTTCCGAAGGCTCAAGTGAGCTTTTTGTCTCCCGCTTGAAAAGTAGGGGATATTAATTTGGGTTTGTCCATCAGTCCGTCTTTCTGTCTATCTGTAACGCTTTCCTTTCTACACGATATCTTGAGAACCCTTTAAGCTTTTGCAATGAAATTTAGCATAGCAGCTCCCTATGGACTAAAGAAGAACCCTATTGATTTTGAGGTCAAAGGGTCAAAGATCAAGGTCATAAATAAGCAAATTCTGTCTGTTATAACACTTTCGTTTCCACTTGATATCTCTAGAACCATTTGAGCTATTGCAATGAAATTTTACATACCAACTCCCTGTGGCGTAATGAAGACCCCCAATGATTTTGAGGTCTAAAGGTCAAAGTTCAAGGTAGTAAATTAATACATTCTGTCTGTGTGTAACACTATCATTTCCGGGCGATATTTCAAGAAGATTTTGAGCTTATGCAATGTACAGGTAAACTTCGGTATCTCGACATCGGATATGTCGACAACCTGGGATATGTCGACGTCCGTCCGCGGTCCCGGCATTATTTACTATATAAATGATTTGCAAAAGCTCTGATATGTCGACCTCGGTAATGTCGACTACCCCGCTTATCTCGATGTATTTCATAGTCCCAAGAGCAAAATTTACCTGGTGTATGTCGATATCGGTGCAATTTTCTGCTCTACTTAACCTAATTGTTTGTTAGCTGGTCGCTCGTCACGCACGGACGACTCCGTGTCACTCGACGTCGTCAGAAATTCACACCTTTCACACCCATGTTTTGACTACCTACTGCCCTAAAAATGTGTTTGTAGAGGAATCCCAAGCCCCCTCGGCGTCTTTATTACGTTAATTGTTTAATGTTCAGCTTGGGTAATTATCATGGTAAATCTTCTCAATTCTGCGTAAATGTACAACCGTTTATTTGTGTCGAAATCTAACAGAACTTAAACATTTTTTTTAAAAAAAAAAGCTGAATAACAGTGAACAATATACACACTGAATTCAATTTAACTTTAAAATTGTGGTAAAAATGCATTCAACATGAATCAGTCAAACTTGCGACATGCACGACCATTGCATCAGCCGTAATATGGATGCATATGTAACATCATTAAGTTTGTTAAATGCCTAATTCTATTTAAATTTTGGTTTGAAAATGACATGAAAATTAACGAGGAATGATTATGAAATAAAAAAAGAAGTGAAATGAAATAATTTTAAGAAAATTTACGCATTAACTTTTTTCCGTATCTCGGAAGTCGACTTTGTACCGTTCCGGTTTTGAATTTAAAAAGCGCATTTCGTATCCTGTTCTGACAGAGCTAATGGCACGCGGATCGAATGCTGGATGGAAAACGGCTTTTAGTGAAATGAGAAGATTTCAATAAAAAAGAAAGCATTTCATTAAAAACATTTGTGAATAACTTCTTAGATTTTCTAATAAATGTAGAGGGATAGCTGAAACAAACGAGCTACAGTCTAATTGAAGACACGTAGGTACCTGTAGTTACACGTCTGTTCAGTTTAGGTCTTTGGTTTTACTATGCAGTAAAATTAAGGATGTCGAGTCTCAACTCTGATATCTCGACACCCCGGATATCTCGACATTTTCCGACTGTCCCGTCGATGTCGAGATAACGAAGTTTACCTGTAATTTTATACCAAAACTCCCTAGGACATCTCTCACCCCTCTCAAAGCGCCCCGCCCCGTTTGTTTTATTAGTATTTATAGTATTACATGTCGCTATTTTTAGCACAGGGGCATGAGGAGAAATATTGCGTATAAAACAGGTTCTCGGCAGACTTTATGTTCTTATTACATCTATTAGAACTGTTTAAGGAAGGTCCATACTTTTACGGATCCGGTTTTAATTTTACACACCAATAAAAAAATTCTGATTATCACTTATATATTGAAAAAATCTATTTGGATGATTAAAAATAATTTAGCAAGTATGTATTTGTTTATTATAATGTCATTGAGCATACAAAGCATTTAATATCGTTATTTATGGAAATTTTAACACTTTGCACTCTGTCCATAAAAACTATATGTCACTAAATACATACACAGACACAAAATTCTTTATTGCCTTTATGGACCTAATGCTTTTTAACTTTTTCAAACAAACTAACATGAGATCTATTATGATTGATTTTAAAGCCTACATCATATTTTAAATTTTACTTTTTAAAATTTTTTGCAAAGAATGATTGAAAAATTGATATTTCAAATATGGGGGTATACTTGTTCAAAAGGCTGTTTTGTTAAATTTATCTGGTTGAACATAATAAACTATGTGTTTTTGTTACCCTTAGATATGATTTAATATTTTTAAAGAAAAAATGGCACATAAACAGTTTCGATTTTGAGAAATATTAGAAATAAAGAAATTTTGAGATTTTTTTCTGAAAGACTTGGACAGATTAAAAATCAATTTGTTAATGTTTTCCAATAAAGATTTGAAACATTCTCTTGGCAAATGAATATTTTTGATGTTTTTAAGTTTTTGCTTAGATTTAATGTGATTTGGTTCATAGCTAAATGAAATATGATATCTCACTTCTTTAAGATCAATTTTTGCTATTGAAGTTTTAGAAGTATGTACTCTGAGACATGTTGTATGAAAATTCACCTGCAAAGATATATCTTTTATGGGTGTTTTAGTTAGTTATGACTTACCAAAGGTATTAAAATGAAAAAATTATTAGTTTGACAGAAAATTTTGAAAGTACGGACCTACCTTAAATCTTTGAAAATCTTATTCTCTGTTCTTGGATATTAAGCAGATGAACTACCTACAGCTTACTCCACTTATATTGAACTCACTTATTTTGAAATCCCGCTTATTTTGAAATAAAAATAAATCCCCAGTTTTTGACTCTTAAATTCTTTGCATTAAAATAACTGTTATATTGAAATATCACTTATAATGAAGCCACTATTCGGTCCCCACAGGTGATAATGAGTTGTTTTCATAGTGGTTATATTGAAGTACTCCCTTGCCGCTGATGTTACAGTTGGTGACAGAAATTATGCCTGACTGACCAGTAGATTTACAAAGGTGTGAATAATTAAGTTTTCACCTTATGAGTTTTAATACTTCATGCTCTGACAAAATAAAATTATTCACTGCAAGGACCCTTTATCCAGAATGGTGAATTTCAAGGCCCCAGGGTCAGGGGGTACCATAGGAGGGATCTACTTATATACTGAAAATGAATTGTTTGAAAGCTGTTTCTTAGTATTTATCAAACATATTTTATAAGCAGGGATGCCTTTTTAATCTTGTGCAATGTGTGGACCTTGGGTCAGGGATTATGTGTGGTAGGGGCACCAATGATTATTGCTGAATATTACTGATTAGTTGAAATGCATTTTTGTTCCCCTATCCTGTCTATGGGTATTAAGTAACCAAACTAAGTAAATACTACAGACCCTAAACCGTGCTACTACACCTCAGAAACGAACCGTACCGTTCCGTGCAGAAAGCGTACCGTACCGTGCACAAAGCGTACCGTACCGTCCACAAAGCGAACCGTTCCGTGAACAAAGCTTACCGTTCCGTGCACAAAGCGAACCGTTCCGTGAACAAAGCGTACCGTACCGTCCTCAAAGCGAACCGTTCCATTAACAAAGCGTACCGTACCGTCCACAAAGCGTACCGTTCCGTGCAAGAAACGAACCGTACCATTCTTTGGTTAATTATGCAAACCACGCCCCCAATGATTTTTGAATCGTATAATGACCAAATAAGTCATTTTGGTTTATTTCTCGCTACGGCGCCTGTGAAAGGAGGACGGAGGTTGTGTCTGCCTGTTCGAAACACCATTATCGAGTATCATGCGTCTGGATCTTCAACTGTAAAAATAAGGAAGCTACTCGAATCAAACTACAACTGCAAAATAACTAGACAGAGTGTGAGACGATTCCTTATTTGCTATAAATTAAATGAACTGGTTGTGTTTGTGGTCAAAGGTTCAGTACAGGCCACGAGTTTTTCCCGCAAAACACGTATTGGGCACAGTGGACCTCGAATGATGTCGGCGTCTTTGAAGTATTTCATTTTCATACTACAAGTTTTAGAAAATTAAATCAATTTCCTTTTGAAATATTGTATTTTAATATTCGTAATTTAACAATACAGATATTTAAACTAATATTATAAGATGCCCCAAAATTCAATATAATTGTGCTCGTGCCCGGGGAAAAAAGAACCGCCTTAAATGTGCACATGAACATTAATTCATGTTTCATAATCCTATATTTGTATTTGACATAAAAAAAAAGTTCAATAGACTATAATACCACTAAGATAGAACACGCTTTCATGAATTAATTCCCTGGTTGTCTCTACTTTTGATTTTAATTCTGCTCATTCTATTTATTAATTTAAATCTGATCGGATACAAGATCGTTTTGTCGTAAGTATGCATTCATATGTAGTACATATCAGATGCGTGATTTTACTAATGAATTATTTTGTAAGAATTTTAAAACATATATAAACTGTCAAATTTAAAAAAAGATACGTATTAGACTCTCACATTAATTCTGTTAAGATTCTTACTATAGGCGAATCATTGGTGCAGTTATACTAGCACTGAAAATCTGTAATCATATAAAATATGGATTAAAATATTACATGCGGTAAACGTGAAGATTTCTACTGAACTGACAGAGATAATAATCTTACTAACAAAACTGTGATCAACTTTCACGCTGCATACAAAAATCGCCAGCCAAATTTCTTGCAATTAAATGTGCAAACTGCAGTATAAATATTACTTCATTCTGAAATACATCTTATGAAAAATGAAAAAAAAACAGTTTGCGTAAAATGAAGATATTTTAAGGTTTGTTACACTGTATCCCCATCCCCTTTCTAGAAAGCAATACGAATTAGCTGGTTAAAAGTTCTTTAAAAGTCTGCAAAATGGTACGTTGTTGTAAATTAAAATTAATCATAATCTACAGGAAACATTTTTATTAGTGTCTGAAAAAAGATAATTTACTAAATAAAATGAAATTTAAAAAAAATATATTAATCCTCTTTCAAGCCATATTATGTTTGTTACCCCCCCCCCCCCCATCTAGAAGGCGATACTTATGCGATTTTATGTGGCTTTAAATTGTGCTTTTGTAAAAAAAAGAAAATTATAATTCAGGGATACATGCTTATTTATTTTTGTCTGAAAAGGGATAATTTAGGAAGTAAATTTGTAATCAGTGTTGTGGTGAAACCTGGAAGATGAGTTTGCTGGATGTCTGTTGAGTGATTTAATACCCTTGATGTGGTCAGAACTAAATAATTTGAAAGGTGTGTTAAACACACGCCCCCCCCCCCTTCCCCGTCTCTCCGGTTGTGACCAAATATTTTTTTAGACAGGTGTGAACTATGAACTGACCAAAAGAATGTTTCAAATCACAGAACAAATTCTTCCTGCGTAAACAGACTTTCAGAGTGTATTCGATTAAGACAACCCGTGTCGCACTAGTGTTAAATATGCGCATGCTCACTGATTGAACTCTAGTGATCTAAATAAAACATCTCGTGTCGTTTAGTGTTTGTATAAATACGGCGGGGAAAACAGTATATTCCCTGTATTTTTGGTCTGAACAGGACAAACAACTGATTAACAAACAATATCCAATTATCAAATAAAGAATAGCAGATAATTTAATACAAGACCTCAAAGCTGAATTGATTGTTCAACAAAATGTATATTTTTAACAGATATAACATGTATTTTATAGATTATTTATCCTTGCAATATTATTTAACAAGTCAATACTTCCTCTTATTAAAATAAAAAAGTAGAATAAGAATGTCTTCACATACATACATGTCAATAGTATTAAATATAATCGTGACGTGCCATCGTGTTTGAAGGGGGGGGGGCAAGCCAGAGAAAAAAAACGAAACTCCTATTTAGTTGGAGGAAGGGGATGTAGGTCCCACTTCCTTCAGTACCAAGTTTTATTCATACAAGACGACTTGACCCTTGCTTGGCTTTAATGTAACAAAAAGAGGGAGGAAGCTATCGGTGGTCTTTCAATGAAGATTTTTTTAAACGTAAAGAGATGTTTGGAAAAAAAAGTGTGGGGAGCGCTTCCACCAGATGCTAATTGCCTGTATTCTCTCTCTACCCCCCCCCCCCCCCCGGTAACATTTTGCACGGGGTATAATAATTGGTCAGAAAAGTACCATAGCTGACATTTTTCATTTATATAGTGTAAGTCATAGGATGTGAGAGACACTTTTACAAAAAATGTGACGTCGGTTGGGAAGAAAACTTGAGCTACTGTGTTTTTCATGGTCTTACATGGCTGTGGATTTTAATTTTGAGTCTGTAAAAATAATGTTCAATATTTCAACTAAACGCATGAAAATGTTCAATAATTATTACGATAGTAATTAAAGGCTGAAAAGGTAATTTCTATATACTTATAACATTTATTGTAAACAAAGAACCAGTTGGTTCTGGGGACCCGACCTCCATATTTCTAAGATTTCATTGTAAAACATTCTATATCTTTTCAAGAAGAATAAAATCGCAAAATTAATTTTGGTCTTAGGTGTAAGTTCTTTTGTAAAACGGGCCCCTTGATTTCAAAATTGTCTAATAGATGCATATTGATTCACTAAAATTACTTTTATAGATTTAACAATCGCAGCATAGATATGTCGTGTTAATTACCTTATGAAGTTAAATCCTTATTATTAATAATTCAGTTATAAGGTAATTACAGGATCAAATGTGAGAGCAATTTCAGTTAGTCCAGTCAATCTAACTCAAAAACACCCAAACTTCAAACAAATTGCAGCAGAAATGATTCCAGTGGAATTTTGTTATTTATAATAAGCCTTTTGATATATCAAAACTCTAGAAAAATATATTTGTCCAAACATCTTTTTTTTTCGATTATCAAAAAACCCAATATTTGTTCAAAAATGCGAATAAATCTCCTTTTGAATAGACATTCTATTTATGCATAAAAATAGTTTTGCCAGGAATTAATATGATCTTGAAATTTTTTGACAGTCATGTAGGAATGCGTCTGCAAACTGAAACTGGTGATTAATTCGTTAGTTGCTATGGATTCCTGTTCCCATGGCAACAGGAAAAATAAAAAAATAAACCTTTCCAATTCCTTAGTACGGCTTTGTGCAGGGACAAAAATATATAGCTATAGTAGGAATGAATAAGTATAGTATTAATTTGTTAGTGAGGACCAAAATTAATTTTTAAAAAGTTATAGGGGATAATGTAAGCACAGACATCCAATATTTTTTTTTCAAAGGGGGGGGGGGGGGGGCATCAAATCACACAGATGTTAAGTCTCGTATAATTTTTTGACAAGCAAAAATAAATATACAAACAAGTAATAAGAATTTAAAATAAATAATAAATAAAAATAAATTTATTACAAGGGATATGCGATTTTATCGATATACCCCGCGCAGTACTAGTATATCACATTTTTTTTTCTTTTTTTTTTGGGGGGGGGGGGGGGGGGGGGGGGTTAAAAGTTATTGTGATTCTGGAGGCCCTAAGACCGGAATTTAGGTGCATATCACAAAGTCCAGAAATTAGTTGCGATTTTATTCTTCTTCAAAAGAATTTAGAATGTTTTATGGTAACAATTTCCAAAATAGTTAATTTTCAAAAATTTATAATCAACATAAGTTTTTGGTTTTTGTCCCCCGCTTTCGCGAAAGCGAGGGGACATTAAATTTCATTCGTCTGTCCGTCAGTCTGTCAGTCTGTCCGTCTGTCAGTCCGTCACAAAAACTTTAACCTTGCCCATAACTTTTGATTTAGCTGAGCTCATATTTCACAAGTGTATTCCTTGTGACAAGACCTTTCTTTGGGTACCACCAAGTTTGACCTTTTGACCTTGACCTTGGAGTTTGACCCCCTTTTACACAAAAAACCCTAACTTTTACTTTGGTCATATCTTTTGAATGGTAGAAACTAGGACTTTCATATTTCACATATATATTCTTTGTGGCAAGACCTTTTCATTGGATACCAACAATTTTGACCTATCGACCTTGACCATGGAGATTTCCGTACTTATAAAAACATTAACCTTGACCATCACTTTTGAACGGTAAGGGCTAGAGCTTTCATACTTCACATATGTAATCCTTGTAAGAAGACCTTTCATTAGATACCATGAACTTTGACCCTTTGACCTTTGAGTAAAACCTTTTTTCAAGAACTTTGACCTTGGTCACAACTTTTGAACTGCCGATGCTAGGACTTTCATTTTTCACATATGTATTCTTTTTTGCAAGACCTTTCTTTGGGTACCACCGATTTTGACATATTGACCTTGACCTTGGAGTTTGACCCCTTTTACACAGAAATTCCAAACTTTTACTCTGGCCATAACTTTTGAATGGTAGATACTAGGACTTTCATATTTCACATATATATTTTTGCGAAAAGACCTTTCATTAGATACCAACAACCTTGACCTTTTGACCTTGGAAATTTTTCGTACTTATAAAAAACGTTAACCTTGGCCATAACTTTTGAATGGTAAGGGCTAGGGCTTTCATACTTTACATACGTAATCCTTGTGAGAAGACCTTTCATTAAATACCAAAAACTTTGACCCTTTGACCTTGACCTCGGATTTCAGTGATGATTTCTAAATAAATAACATGTGATAGGATTTTCATATTACGCAAAAATATGTCAGAAAAAATGACATATCACCCAAAAAGACATCGAAAGCGGGGGACCACAATTCCTTGAATTTGCTTGTAGTCGTAAGTTCATTTGTAAAACGGGATCTTGAGGTTCGGGCAATAATTATAGGCAGATTTTAAAAAAAAAGCTGGATAAACTTCCTTATTTGAAAAAAAAAAAAAAAAAAAAAACTCTCAATGATAAAACAACAGTAATTTTAAGAGGTTGATCTAAAAACTAAAAAATAAAAAGGGGGTGTCAAAATTATATTGCAGACTTTTTTCATTGACGTTGTAAATTTCTTATACAAATACTGACATATTTATGCAGAAACAGTTTTCGCATTAACAATGCGACTTCACTTCCCGCCATTTTTTTTTACCTGTTACTCCAGGTAAACTGAGGAGTATACTCGCGTAACAAGGGTTGATCACCCGTGTCGAAGATAGGTTGTTTTATTTATAACTCTAGTGACTCGTGTAACCCGTGTCGTTTAATCGAATATACCCTCAGGGTCGCCTAGCGTCATGCCATTTTGATTGACAGGCGATGCAGGAGGATTTCATGCGGCAGCATGATGTACAGAGAACGGATTATTCATTGCACAATAGTTGTAAATGGGTTGATTAAGTAGCATCATAGACTGATTAATTGTGACTTTGGCGATGTAAATAAAACGAAGAATGAGAATATATACAAGTTATTTTTTTTTTACAGATAATGTACACATGTACATGTATTAAGGGTTTGCGTCTCTCTCTATCCTCTCTCTCTCTCTCTCTCGTTTTTACAGACTTAACAAGAATAGAATAACTTAATAAAATAAAGAAAAACTTATAAAAATAATTACTTAATACACTGAAAGGATAATTGAAAACATAAATACTTGTCTGTGAAAAGAATGTTTTTGTTACGAGAAAGTGCTCGGAAGTTATTGTATTAATTTCGTGTGTCTGCTGTTGATTTTTGTATTTATTTTGTTTACTGATATTTCTCTTCTGATTCAAACGTTTAAGCGATAGATCTACAATTAAAAAAAACAATTAACATATCTAATTACTAGGAATAAAAATGAAGCAGGAATATTCATATTTATTTCTATAGATCAATCAATTAAAAATAATTTCTATAATTATGTGCATAGCGTTATATGTATAGAACAAGTATATACCTGGTATATATTAATTACTTTTAATTATGTTACAACTTTATTTTAAAGTGAAAAAAATTTCATTTATTTTTTTTTTCCTTTTTCAAATGAAGGGTCAGCATACGTAAAAATTAAATACGGAAATATTTACGAATTCTAAATATATTAATACATATCTATACAAAATGCCAAAGACATCGGTGGGATGATGTTTTTTCTTCCTCTCATTTTTTTTTTCATTTTTCCTCCATCACCGCTGTAGTGTTAAATGTTTAATATGAAACCGAGAAACTAATTTGTTAATAGCTGAAATATAATTATATACATGCATTAAGTACTTCAAAAGTCATTTAAAATGAATAAATTTTTAGCAGCCAATCAAGAATTAAAGCTAGCAGGCTCCGCCCACTTCATTTGCATACCGTTTCTCAAAGCGTACCGTTCACAAAACGAACCGTTCCGTGCAAGAAACGAAACGTACCGTCCACAAAGCGTACCGTTCCATGAACAAAGCGAACCGTTCCGTGCTCAAAGCGTACCGTTCCGTGCACAAAGCGAACCGTTCCGTGCACAAAGCGTACCGTACCGTTCTCAAAACGAACCGTTCCGTGAACAAAGCGTACCGTTCCGTGCACAAAGCGTACCGAACCGTACCGTTCAAGTGGTGTAGTAGCACGGTTTAGGGTCTGTAAGTGTATAGTTATGATGAGCAATGGTGCCTCTTTCAAAATTTTGAATGCCACACATCTAAAAACATAAACCAAATTCAATCACTGGAAATTTGTTGCATGATGCTCAGGTGACCTCTAAGGCCCATGGGCCTCTTGTTTTTTAGCTCCAGTGTCCGGTGTCCGTCCATGTGTCTGTCTGTCAGTCTGTCTGTCCGTTTTTAGAAAGCAAAATATATGCTATGTCTCAATAATTTTCGAACATCCTTTGTATAATAAAGGTCTAAAACTAATAGGGTTTGAAAATAAATAACAACTGGGAAGCAAATCGGAGTTCAGTTGTTGTTAAACAACCAGAAACCCATGACGCACAGATACTAGCATTTCTAAAATTGAAAAAAAAATATTTTCCCTACCTACTGACCAAAACATAAGAAGACTGAGTCGGCAATGCCATACCAACAATATTTAATTGTGGCCTTCCTGATTAAAGCTGAACACTACTTGTAAATGGACATAGTCTGCCATATTTTTCTTTCTTCAACGCTCTCCCTACAACTCGTATATAAGAGCAGATCGCTAGTCAGTTCAATGTATTTTACTATAGAGATTCGACGAGTGCAGACGTATATCTTACAAAGCTTGCTACTCAATATCGATGAAATTATCAAATTTTACATATTTTTTCCAAAACAGGACAGAAGTATCATGGAAAATACAGGTCAATACATTATTTACAAACAGAAAATGCACATAAAAACAAGAAATACACACACAAAATCTAAGAACACGATAGGAGTACTACATGTCGGTCACGAGTTTCAAGTGTGCATCGGGTGTAACGAAAGGGAACGGTTTATATACCCTCTGACAGTGCCTATTTATGAGAAGTGTTCAGCTTTAATCAGTGCTTTGGATCAGGAAAGTTAAGTGATTCTGGGTACAAACTGGGGGCACAGAGGCCCCACTTGGGGCCGGGGCCACAAGGGCACATAAATTTGAGGGCATGTGTGGTAACCCCTCTATTAATTGTGTCCTAGCTTGAACACTGGTTGAGAGTTGTGGTCCATGGACCTTAGTTGAATGATATTATGAACATTTTCACGTACATGATAAAAAACAGGTTTCTCCACTTGTATTTAAAGGAAGGTAAAAAGTTTGTTCAAATGTCATTTCAGTTGATGAGAAAGAGGAGGTCTCTCCTGGAGGTAAAACGATTACAGAAGTGAAAGGAACAGCTGTTGGAACAAGTGAACAAGCCATAGCTCAGACCATTGTATTTTCCTTACTTCAGAGACAGCGACATCCTAACTTTCCTAATTGTATGATACCAAATATACTTGTTTCACCAGACTACATTCAAATTATCATGTATGATGCAGTGAATGACATCCTGCTGTGCAGCAATTTTATTGATTTATTTAATGTAAATGCAGATGGCTGTCTCTCAAGTGAAGCTGTTGTTATTCTTTGGCTTGTTTTACACTACAGAATTTTTTGTTGTGGATTAGTTTTTGAGGACACTGTGGAAGCTGACATACATAAATCAAATTTTCAAATCTTGGCCAAGGAAAAGTGGGATATTTATACAAATCAGTTAAAAAGCTGTGTTCCAGGATTCCCTATTTTAGAGAAAGAAATCAAAGTTGATACATGGAACAGAAAAGTTCTCCAAGGAACAGAGTATTGTAAGGGCATGAAGAAAAAAAAATAAAAGAAATTTTACTGCTGCCTAAATACAAACAAATCAATCCTAATACTGTAAACCATTCTTTATTCGTGTGTGAGAAATATCAGCAATTTCGTGAATAACTTTAACTTGCAAATATTTATCCCCACAAACCATTTATTTTCCTGTGTTTTAGTGTTTTGGATTGATTTAGAATTAAGAAATCGTGAATAAAAGATAATGTAAGTAATAGTTGGTTTACAGTATTAGTGTCAACTAATTGAAGAAGAATAGAAAACAATTATTGCAAGCAATTTATGTTCTCAGTTTTAATGATGAATTCAACTTCCTAGACTTGGAATTCACAGAATGAGACAGTTCTAGGTATATAATAATTGAAATACCAAGTTTTGTGTTGCATTCTATTTGTAATGCTGCACAAAATTCATAGTGAATCTACTAAAGGCAGGCAGAAACCTAAGGGTTAAAATATATGTAAATACAATGTTTTAAGCTCACCCAAGCCAAAGGCTCAAGTGAGCTTTTCTGATAGAAATTTTGTCTGTTGTTGTTTTCGTAAACTTTTTACATTTTCGTCTTCGCAAGAAGTGAACCATTTTCAACCAAAACTTTCCACATAGTATCCTCTGGTACATGGATTTTATTGTTTTTTTTTTAAAGGATGGCCCCACCTTCTTCCAAGGGGAGACCATTATGATTTCATGAAAAATTAATGGCATCATTTTAAATATTCTCAATTACCACAATGCTAGAAATTATGAAACTTATGTGGAATTATTGTGAAGTAGTAATAGATTCAAATCATAACCCATGGAGGTAGGGTGGGCCCCAATGGAGGATCAATTGCTTTTCTATTCTTGATTAGTTTAAATGCATATTTTGGTTCCCATACTCTGCCTATGGATAATAATTAATTAAAGCAATATGAGCTGTATCTTGAAAACTTTATTTTGATTGTAAAATGTGCTATTATGATTAATTTGTATGTAATTTAAATTCTTATGACTAATAAGTCCAAAATAAAGTTTTAAAATGTTATATAAGAAATATTTCTTTACAACCGAATATACAGTTTTATATTAGAAATCATTATTGCACAGGACGACAATAATTCAATTTTGCTTCAAACAAAGCTAATAAAAAGATTTCCATCGCAAATATGAACAACAGAAGTTTATAAATGATTTATTTTTCTGTCATTAAATTACTTAATTACAAATTTGCAATAAAAATTTCCGATGTCAAACATGCAGCTCATATTGCTTTAAACTAAGTGTATAGTTATGATGAGCAATGGTGCTTCTTTCATAATTTGGAATGTCATCATCTCTGGTTTAAAACACAAATCAAATTCAATTGTTGGAAAGTTGTTACATGATGCTCAGGGGACCTTTAAGGCCCATGGGCCTCTTGTTCCTTGTGAAAAACATTTTGTTTTCATGAATCCCATTTGAACAAAATTTTGATTACACTTTAATGTTCAAACTTGAAAATATCTTGGATTTTATTTAAAGAATGCTTTATATTTGATATGAAATTGTTGAAAAATACTATTTATGAACTTTTTTATTTTATCATCTCTGTGATTTTTTTTACCTGATTGACTTTATGACATAATATTTTTACGTGTGAAAATTTTTAACACAAACTTATTATTCATTACATGTGATGAGCAATGCCATGACCTTCTATTATTTGTGAATCTTTCTATAAATCATTGCAACATTATCAATAAACAGCTTAAAATTCCTGTTTCTTAAATTTTCATTTACAGTGTAATCTTAGGATTGTCACTGTTTAGCATGTTTAATAAGCATAATGTGTGTTGGCTTTTTGGGCAAGAAAAGTTTCCAAGAGAGTCTCAGCATTAACAGATGTCACTGGGTTTGAAATGTTCTAAAAATGAGTGAATATGTGCATGAAAATAGCCATTTCTTTATTTAAAAGAACGGGAAATATCCCTTTGGTTCAAATTTAACAATTTTTGTTTTTCAATGAATTTTCATGTCAGGAATTACAGACTTCAGTTGTAAAGACCATTTGATAATCAACTCAATCGAATCTGTTCTGTTATAGAGTTTAGTTTCTATTACCAGTATTTTCATTAATTATTTATAATATTTACCTAAAACATTTATTTTTAGTTCCTTCAAACGGTGTAAATTGAGATATTTCCATCTCTTAACATATAAGTCATTGTGAATTGTTACAGAATTTTCAGATGCAGTATTTTTACAAACATGTAGTTAATTCTTTGTTTTACTGAAATACTGATAATGGACAGATAACTCTTGTTGATGGATGCGCATTATTTAAGCACAGGAAACAATTGAATATTCTTCAGTATGTTTTATCATGAGATAAAAAAAATTAATCCTTCTATTTATTTACCAAATCAAATTTTCTTCACATTATGATTTGATATACTAGAATCAATTTTTTCTTTAAAAAAAAAAAAGTAACCAACGCCTCATGCTTCAAACTATTTTTTATCTTAATCTGATGAAAATCAATGTTTGAAATTGAAAAAAAAATTGGTGAAATTTTGAGCAGAGGAATATTTTACCTTATATTCCGAATATTGATTTTCATCTGATCTAAATCTAAATACTCATATCCTTTTCATTACAATATGATTTAACTATTTGTTATTGATGTTTAATATTTAACTTTTACCCATTCAAAACTTTAAAAAAAAATCATTCGTCTATCTCTAAAGAGAAACTGCAATAAAGAAGGTGTTTAAAATTATATTATTTCAAGCAGATCCAAAGATGTTGGATACTTTTTAAAGGTAATCAATATATTGTTAGCTCACCTGAGCCGAAGGCTCAAGTGAGCTTTTCTGATCACATTTTGTTCGTTGTCCGTCCGTCTGTCCGTCCGTCCGTCTGTAAACTTTTCACATTTTCGACTTCTTCTCAAGAACCACTGGGCCAATTTTGACCAAACTTGGTACAAAGCATCCTTGGGTGAAGGGGAATTTAAATTGTTAAAATGAAGGGACATATCCCCTCGCAAGGGGAGATAATCAAGAAAAGACAAAAATAGGGTTGGGTCATTAAAAAATCTTCTTCTCAAGAACCACTGGGCCAGTAAAGCTGAAACTTATGTGGAAGCATCCTGGGGTAGTGTAGATTCTAAATTGTTCAAATCATGACCCCCGGGGAAAGGGCGGGGCCACAATGGGGAATCAAAGTTTTGTATAGAAATATATAGGAAAAATCTTTGAAAATCTTCTTTTCAAGAACCACTGGGCCAGAAAAGCTGAATCTTATGTGGAAGCATCCTGGTATAGATTCTAAATTGTTCAAATAATGACCCCCGGGGGAAAATCTTTGAAAATCTTCTC
This sequence comes from Saccostrea cuccullata, assembly GCF_032062105.1. Taxonomy (NCBI): domain Eukaryota; kingdom Metazoa; phylum Mollusca; class Bivalvia; order Ostreida; family Ostreidae; genus Saccostrea; species Saccostrea cuccullata. Next base: position 51,275 of record NW_026932518.1, read on the forward strand.
AAGAACCACTGGGCCAGAAAAGCTGAAACTTATGTGGAAGCATCCTGGTGTAGTGTAGATTCTAAATTGTTCAAATCATGACCCCCGGAGGAAGGGCGGGGCCACAATGGGGTATCAAAGTTTTACATAGAAATATATAGGAAAAATCTTTGAAAATCTTCTTCTCAAGAACCACTGGGCCAGAAAAGCTGAAACTTATGTAGAAGCATCCTGGTATAATGTAGATTCTAAATTCTTCAAATAATGACCCCCGGGGGAAGGGCGGGGCCATTATAGGGTATCAAAGTTTTACATAGAAATATATAGGAAAAATCTTTGAAAATCTTCTTCTCAGGAACCACTGGGCCAAAAAAGCTGAAACATATGTGCCCATGGAAGGATCATGGGGTAGTGTAGATTTCAAAATGTCTAAATTATGATCAGTGGGGTAGGGTGGGGATGCATTATGTATAACAAGGGGGAAATCTGGTAAAGAACAGAATGGTCAAAGCTTCTCAGGTGAGCGATGTGGCCCATGGGCCTCTTGTTTTGTATCCGCTTGAAAAGTGGGAGGGTATATAGTAATGGGTAATAATGTCTGTCCTCTCCTCTGTCTGTCACGCTTTAGGGTATACACATCTCTTATTCGCAACTTCTCTTATATCACTGAGTGAAATTTGATGAAACTTTCACAGAATCTTTATTACAAACTGTCGTTGTTCACCTTCTATATTACATTTTTGATCCGACACATATTTTGGGTTTCCCGGCCACAGCAAAACATGGACTTTGCCATTAGTATTATATGGGAGGCGGGGCGGGGTATCATTTCATGAGCTCATTGCTTACAATACCTCTGGTTTCTATTAATGTTTGGAGATTTATTTATATATTATCTAACAAAACTCGTCTATTCTTTTTTGTTACTGTAAATCACTTTTTATTCGCGAGACCTTTATTTTCGCGTAATTACGCGAGACAATGCGTTCGTGAAAATTTAATTCTCGCGTTTAAAAGTATTCCTTAGGATTATATAGAGGAATAACAACTATTCGTGAAAATTATGTCTCGCTTACTAAGAGTCAATGACAATCTCGCGAAAATAAGGTGTCGCGAAAATTTAGTGATCTACAGTATTTAATTCTATGGAAGAATTACTAATTGCTTCTCTATCACATGCTAATTTTCATCGCAGATATATTATTGTTTACATGCTTTTTACACCCTATAGAACTACATGTATTTTTGAACAAAACGGTAAGTTATTTATTTAATTTTAAAAGGCCGATTATGCCACAACGTGCCCACTCAGACGATATGCCGCTAAGTGCTTGCATTTTACGACATAACTATATATAAATGTAAATGCTCACATTCATTTTATTTCAATGGGAATAAACTATTCGTTTTTATTGTGGTACCTTTAACTTTACCCATTTTAAATATGTTAAAAAAAAAAAATAAATTTTCTCTCAATTTACCGTCATATAAAACATACATTTTCTTAAAAAACATTTTGAAA